>NC_088224.1:20759734-20857234 GCF_036934945.1 Oncorhynchus masou masou
CCCACTGTTCATCTCTTCCCATCTATCCCACTGTTCATCTCTCCCCATCTATCCCACTGTTCATCTCTCCCCATCTATCCCACTGTTCATCTCTCCCCATCTATCCCGTCCCCCTGTTCATCTCTCCCCATCTATCCCGTCCCCCTGTTCATCTCTCCCCATCTATCCCGTCCCCCTGTTCATCTCTCCTATTTCCTCTCCTCATCTTCCACTCCATCTCTCCTATTTCCTCCAAAATCTCATTCTCTCCTGTTCTGCTTCCCTCTTCCTTCAACTAAGACAACTGATCATTCATCAAAAAAATATATACAGTGGGTCTCCAACTTAAAATGATGAGAGGCCTGTAATTTTCATCATAGGTACCCTTCAACTATGTCAGACAAAATTAGAAAAAAAATCCAGAAAATCACATTGTAGGATTTTTAATGAATTTATTTGCAAATTATGGTGGAAAATAAATATTTGGTCACCTACAAACAAGCAAGATTTCCGTATCTCACAGACCTGTAACTTCTTCTTTAAGAGGCTCCTCTGTCCTCCACTATGGCCAAGACCAAAGAGCTGTCAAATGACACCAGAAACAAAATTGTAGACCTGCACCAGGCTGGGAAGACTGAATCTGCAATAGGTAAGCAGCTTGGTTTGAAGAAATCAACTGTGGGAACAATTATTAGGAAATGGAAGACATACAAGACCACTGATAATCTCCCTCGATCTGAGGCTCCACACAAGATCTCACCCCGTGGGGTCAAAATGATCACAAGAACTGTAAGCAAAATCCCAGAACCACACGGGGGGACCTAGTGAATGACCTGCAGAGAGCTGGGACCAAAGTAACAAAGCCTACCATCAGTAACACACTACGCCACTAGGGACTCAAATCCTGCAGTGCCAGACGTGTTCCCCTGCTTAAGTCCAGGCCTGTCTGAAGTTTGCTAGACAGCATTTGGATGATCCAGAAGAAGATTGGGAGAATGTCATATGGTCAGATGAAACCAAAATATAACTTTTTGGTAAAAACTCAACTCGTTCTGTTTGGAGGACAAAGAATGCTGTTGCCTTCAAAGAACACCATACCTGTGAAGCATGGGGGTGGAAACATCATGCTTTGGGGCTGTTTTTCTGCAAAGGGACCAGGACGACTGATCCGTGTAAAGGAAAGAATTAATGGGGCCATGTATCGTGAGATTTTGAGTGAAAACCTTCCATCAGCAAGGGCATTGAATATGAAACGTGGCTGGGTCTTTCAGCATGACAATGATCCCAAACAACCCGCCCGGGCAACGAAGGAGTGGCTTCGTAAGAAGCATTTCAAGGTCCTGGAGTGGCCTAGCCAGTCTCCAGATCTCAACCCCATAGAAAATCTTTGGAGGGAGTTGAAAGTCCGTGTTGTCCAGCAACAGCCCCAAAACATCACTGCTCTAGAGGAGATCTGCATGGAGGAATGGGACAAAATTCCAGCAACAGTGTGTGAAAACCTTGTGAAGACTTACAGAAACCGTTTGACCTCTGTCATTGCCAACAAAGGGTATATAACAAAGTATTGAGATAAACTTTTGTTATTGACCAAATACTTATTTTCCACCATAATTTGCAAATAAATTCCCCAAAAATCCTACAATGTGATTTTCTGGATTTTTCCCCTCATTTTGTCTGTCATAGTTGAAGTGTACCTATGATGAAAATTACCGGCCTCTCTCATCGTTTTAAGTTGGAGAACTTGCACAATTGGTGGCTGACTAAATACTTTTTTGCCCCACTGTATGTAATAAAATAGTGCCAGTCTAACCCATTGAGTTTCCATGAACTGTCCCGTAACAGCAGAGCGAGTTCAAAGACAGTGAACAGATACACACACACACACACACAGATCTCATAGAAAGTAATATGTACACAATGATGATCAGACATCACACAGAGCTTCAGAGTGAACAGAAACACAACATCCCACAGAATGGTACAGCACATCGCTCAGTCAAAAACACATACAGGGGGTGTGATGAACAGATCATACAACTCAGAACACTGAGGAAAGACAACATTAGGTGGAGACAACATTAGGCTTTGTACATCCTACAGAACATGTCAACATCACCCACTCTTAAAAATCACTCATCAATTAATCAATCAACCAATCAATTAAAGTAGTAATAAATTACTAAACTGATCAATTATTTGTACTTCCAAAAGCTAGCTAGTCAAATATTCTTGAAGAACTAGTTAGATGGAGAAAATACAACTTTTAGTTTACTTGTAGGCGGCTGTAGAGGGTGCGTACTAGCGGCAGAGAAGTCAGGCGCAGGAGAGCAAAATCTGATTTACAACGACGCAGTTTAATAAACAAAACCACCTTAAACAGAACAACAAATCATTGGGTAAACAAAACCCATTTCACACCAGCATAACGTGCACAAGCACTACTATAAACAATTCCAGACAAGGACATAGGGGGAACACAGGGTTAAATACACAACATGTAATGATGGAATTGAAACCAGGTGTGTGGGAAGACAAGACAAAACAAATGGAAAATGAAAGTTGGATCGGTGACGGATAGAAGACCCGTGACCTCAACCGCCGAACGCCGCCCGAACAAGGAGAGGGACCGACCTCGAAGGAAGTCGTGACAGTAACCCCCCCGTTGACGCGTGGCTCCAGCAACACGCCGACACCGGTCTCGGGGACGACCCGGAGGGCGAGGCGCAGGGCGATCCAGATGAAGACGTTGGAACTCCTGCAGCATTGAAGGGTCCAACACATCCTAGACCGGAGCCCGGCTCCTCAGATTCCTGGAGCGTTCCAGCCACCACCGGCCTGAGGAGAGACACGCGGAATGAGGGGTTAATACGGTAATCTGGCGAAAGCTGTATCCTATAACAAAGCTCTTTCACTCTCCTCAGGACATTACATGGCCTCACAAACCGCCGATGGGCAGGTTTTGGGTCGAGAGCCAGACCCGGTACCGAGGTGCGAACACCGGAGCCTCACTGCGGTGAAGGTCTGCATTCTCTTTTTGGCACAGCACGGCCCGCTGAAGGTGAACACAGGCAGCTTCCCATGTCTCTTCCCTGGGCCTGAACCAGTCGTCCACCACAGAAGCCTCGGTCTAACTCTGATTCCAAGGCGCCAGAACCTGCTGGTACCCCAGTACGCACTGGAAGAGAGAGCGGTTAGTGGAGGAGTGGTGAAGAGAGTTCTGCACCATCTTGGCCCAAGGCACGAACGCCGCCCACTCCCCCAACCGGTCCTGGCAATAGCACAGCAGAAACCTGCCCACATCCTGGTGAAACCCCGAAGTAAGGCTGACCGAGACCCCCGGACGTTCCATGAACACCTTCCAGACCCTAGACGTGAACTGGGGACATTGATCAGACATTATATCATCAGGCACCCCGTAGTGCCAGAAGTCGTGCGTAAACAAGGCCTCCGCAGTCTGTTGGGCCGTAGGGAGACCGGACAGAGTGAGGAGACGACAGGACTTAGAGAACCGATCCACAACAACCAGGATTGCTGTTTTACCCTGTGAGGGGGGAATATAGGAAAATCTACCGACAGGTGCGACCAAGGCCGTTGTGGAACGGGTAAGGGGTGTAGCTTCCCTCTGGGCAGGTGCCTAGGAGCCTTACACTGGGTGCACACAAAGCAGAAGAAAACATTAACCTTCACATCCTTAGCCAATGTAGGCCACCAGTACCTCCCGCTCAAACAGTGCACTGTCCGACCGACCCCAGAAGGACCAGAGGAGGGTGACGTGTGGGCCCAATAGATCAACCAGTCACTAACAGCAGACGGGATGTACAGACGCCCAGCGGGACAATGGACGGGAGCGGGCTCTGAAACGAGGTGTGTGGGAAGACAAGGCAAAACAAATGGAAAATGAAAGGTGGATTCGCAATGGCTAGAAGACCGGTGACGTCGACCGCCGAATGCCGCCCGAAGAAGGAGTGGGACTGACTTCGGAAGAAGTCGTGACAGCGGCAATTGTAGACATCCAATTTGCCCGGCGAACAGCTGTCAGTACCTACAATTTAGCCAGCACAATGTACAGCACTGAGCCATTCTTTACCAAGAGCGAACATCTTGCATACTGTACTACACAATGCTACACATCATGTTTCAGCGTCATCAGCACAGGGCAGTGTACAGCTGCACTGGAGCCATTCACACACAGGCCTGTAACTAGGTCAGGCTCCTCACTGCCTCAACAATCTATTAATATCATCAAAAATGCATCATACCAGCCAGGGTTCTCACTGAGACCCTACACTCTTACTATTCCCCCTAGTCTCCCCGTTGACTCGTACATGCAGTATATAAAAAATATATAAAAATATCTTTCTGTGCTTTATCCTCAAAGGATCAGTCCATTCAAAGTGTTTGAGAGGCTCCTTGACAAGGAACGTATCCCAGAGTGCTTTGCAAATCAGGGTCTGGATGAGGAAGTGTCAAATGGTGGTTTCCCTTTTATCTTTTTTTTTGCATTGTGCCCAATTCAGGAAGTGTTCATCCATTGTTTCAATTCTCCTGTCTTACACTCTTAGAAAAAAAGGTGTTATCTCGAACCTTAAAGGGTTCTTCGGCCGTCCCCATAGGAGAACCCTTGGGGTCCATGTAGAACCCTCTGGGGGGGGTCCATGTAGAACCCTCTGGAATCCAAAAGGGTTCTCCTATGGGGACAGCCAAAGAACGCAACGCTTTAGGAAACTTTTTCCTAAGAGTGCACCTTCCATCGCCTGCCTGGCGGGACCTTTGATGTTAGTCTGAGCGTCAGTTCAGACGTGATCCAGTGATTAGAACACATGTCATCATTGGAAAACTGCTCAGAAGAGGGAAGCGGGAATGTTTGGATCACCTGTGAGCTTTCATCTGGTATTGAAGTTACCTTTAATAATGTTGAGAACCCTTGAAATACACATCCAGGAAATGCTTTTTAAAAGAATGGAATCAGCCCCAGCCTAGTAAACTATAGAAGATGACCTGCTTAGCTCAACCCATTCACACGCCGTCTGTAGGGAGTTTATATGAGCTAGCAAACCAACTTTGTGTAGTTCATAGATGTGTTTATTAAACGTTATTGGGACATGATCAGGTATTAGCTTCATGCTTAGGGCAAACATGGAATCACACCACCAGCCTCATCAATATGTTTCTCCGGGAGCTGGATCAATCGTTATTCTAGCAGAACTGTGTGAATTAAAATCCCAAAGAGGTTATGTAAATACATAAAAATAAGTTGCTAGAGAAGATTCATTCATTATGGATTGTCATGTTTTACTTCATGGTGCTATAACAGAAGACAGATGAGCCTGTGAGAAGGAAAATCTATCGAGCAGAACTTATTTGGGGTGTTAGCGTTGCCTACATGTGACATATGAGAACAACTTTACCAAACTCATACAACATTTATTGTAAGTGTGGACCCAACCCAGTTGAAGCACTGTTTTTATAGAACAGTGACTGCATCTCAGATCATTACATTGAAACAGGTACCTTCCACCTTTATGTCTCACAGACAGAGGGGACAGTAATTGTGCCTAGGTAATTATAAAGCTAAATCACACTGCATATGCTTAAAGTACACCAATCCTCATTCATTACAAGTGTGAGAGTGATGCAATGGTGTGACACAACAAACTTCAAGGACCATTTTATATTTGACAGTCCTATTTCAGCTAGTATTTACCAGAGTTTTCTAATGTAATGTGTTAACAGCATAGATCATTTTAGGTTCTTAGTTCCACAAATGAAATACCAATGATAATTAAGTGATATAAAACTTTTGGCTGAGGTTTTTGTCAATGAATCCCAAAGAAGCACAATAACAAAGTCAATGGGCATAAAAGTATGTGATTCCCATTGTACTGTACACTGTATGCTTGGAAAATTAAGCATCTGGGAAATAGTGGACTTTAGTATAAATCAAATCCAACCCATATGTTTATCCTCTCCAATACATTTCATGAATATCTTTTCCAAGCTGTCCAATACATGTGAGTGGACCATCACCGTGTGGTAACAATGTTACCATCCAAATGCCAGATGCACAAACAGTACTACTTCATACTGTTGAAATACTCTGCCTAATGTTTGTCTGATAGAGCTTCGCTGTGACGACAGGTGTTTGATGTCTATAGCTCTCATGTTGCCAGATGGATGTTCACAGAGGGAATGGGACCGTTTATCACTCTGTAATAGTCAACTCCATTACCTTATGTTAGAGAGGCATTTTCAGCTCCAAGTCATTTGGCACAGAGGTCAGAATAATACATATCCCAAGTCTGAGCCCCTTTGGGCAAGAGTTGCACTGTTCTCAACTTAGTGCTTAAGATGTAATATTGGGAAAGTAAGTGGGTTTGTTAGAGTCTCTGTTTACCTCTCATTGCCTCTCTCTAAGACTCCCTCCTACCTTATGAGTGTGTGTGTGTGTGTGTGTGTGTGTGTGTGCGTGTGCGCTTTAAGGACTAAACAAACAAACTCTGTCTCTCACACTCACACTCTTGCACACACACGCACAGACACACTCACTCACTCACACCAACAAACACACACACACCAACAAACACACACACTCACACCAGCAAACTAAACACACACACTCACACCAACAAACACACACACACCAACAAACACACACACTCACGCCAACAAACACACACACACCAACAAACACACACACACTCACACCAACAAACACACACACTCACACCAACAAACGCACCTACCTATTTTGATTGCTGTCCTGGTCCCGGCCTAATTGGCAATTAAACAGCGCTCACAAAGCAATCAGGCGGCAGCCAGGACAGCTGCGGCAGAGGGAAAATGAGCTTGTTTATAGTTTCACAAGCTTTAACTTCCAGATCTATTTTAGAGGAGAGCCATCAGAACGAGCAAGATGGGACCATTGTGTTTTTTCAGGACTTGATTGGGCCTAAGAGGTGCTTTTCTATGCTAAAGATCGCTGTGTTTTGTGAGTGTGTGTATAGGTGTTTGTGTGGTCATGATGGCGAGTAGACTGTGGGTTACCCCTGACAATTTTTCCAAGCGGTTGGGGATTATTGAAAATAACAATAATTATTCCTGATTCTGAAGTGATTTTAGTAAACGGTAGAGAATGAGGAAGTGATCAGTGTGTGTGTGTGTGTGTGCGTGTGTGTGTGTGTGTGTGTGTGTGTGTGTGTGTGTGTGTGTGTGTGTGTGTGTGTGTGTGTGTGTGTGTGTGTGTGTGTGTGTGTGTGTGCGTGTGTGTGTGTGTGTGTGTGTTGAGAGGGAGGGTATGTTATCCATACAGTGTATTTCTTCTCGGATAATGTTCTGATCAGTATTTGTATGTCTTTTAGCTCTTAGTCATTTCTTTGAAGTTATTTTTAAATGTGTTGCCAGGATGGTGGATAATTAGGAAGCATGCATTAAATGCAGGCTTTAGCAGCATCAAGTCTTAGTCACAAATTTGCTATTAAGAGGAGAAGCTGGACATCACTGCGCTACATTTGGATACAGTACCGCTCTCTCTTTCTCTCTCAATATGGGTGATAGCCTAAAGGTAGATACAGTACGGCTCTCTCAATGTGGGTGATATGCAGAAGGTAGATACAGTACCGCTCTCACTTTCTCTCTCTCAATATGGGTGATAGCCTAAAGGTAGATACAGTACGGCTCTCTTAATGTGGGTGATATGCAGAAGGTAGATACAGTACCGCTCTCACTTTCTCTCTCTCAATATGGGTGATATGCTAAAGTTAGATATGGTACCGCTCTCTAATTCTCTCTCTCAAAGTGGGTGATATGATAAAAGTAGATACAGTACTGCTCTCTCAATGTGGGTGATATGCTAAAAGTAGATACAGTACCGCTCTCTCAATGTGGGTGATATGCTAAAAGTAGATACAGTACTGCTCTCTCAATGTTGGTGATATGCTAAAGTAATATACAGTACCGCTCTCTCTTTTTCTTTCTCAACGTGGGTGATATGCTAAAAGTAGATACAGTACTGCTCTCTCCATGTGGGTGATATGCTAAAGTAATATACAGTACCGCTCTCTCTTTCCCTCTTTCAATATGAGTGATATGCAAAAAATGGGTGATGTGCTAGAGTGGCACAGTATATAATTTTTAGCATATTACCCACACCGATTTCTTGTTCTCTCTCTCAATATGGGTGATATGCTAAAGATAGATACAGTACCGCTCTCTAAATGTGGGTGATACGATAAAGGTAGATACTGTACCGCTCTCTAAATGTTGGTGATATGCTACAGGTAGATACAGTACCGCTCTCTAAATGTTGGTGATATGCTAAAGGTAGATACAGTACCGCTCTCTAAATGTTGGTGATATGCTAAAGGTAGATACTGTACCGCTCTCTAAATGTTGGTGATATGCTAAAGGTAGATACAGTACCGCTCTCTAAATGTTGGTGATATGCTAAAGGTAGATACTGTACCGCTCTCTAAATGTTGGTGATATGCTAAAGGTAGATACAGTACCGCTCTCTAAATGTTGGTGATATGCTAAAGGTAGATACAGTACCGCTCTCTAAATGTTGGTGATATGCTACAGCTAGATACAGTACCGCTCTCTAAATGTTGGTGATATGCTAAAGGTAGATACAGTACCGCTCTCTAAATGTTGGTGATATGCTAAAGGTAGATACAATACCGCTCTCTAAATGTTGGTGATATGCTAAAGGTAGATACAGTACCGCTCTCTAAATGTTGGTGATATGCTAAAGGTAGATACAGTACCGCTCTCTAAATGTTGGTGATATGCTAAAGGTAGATACAGTACCGCTCTCTAAATGTTGGTGATATGCTAAAGGCAGATACAGTACTGCTCTCTAAATGTTGGTGATATGCTACAGCTAGATACAGTACCGCTCTCTAAATGTTGGTGATATGCTAAAGGTAGATACAGTACCGCTCTCTAAATGTTGGTGATATGCTAAAGGTAGATACAATACCGCTCTCTAAATGTTGGTGATATGCTAAAGATAGATACAGTACGGCTCTCTAAATGTTGGTGATATGCTAAAGGTAGATACAGTACCGCTCTCTAAATGTTGGTGATATGCTAAAGGTAGATACAGTACCGCTCTCTAAATGTTGGTGATATGCTAAAGGTAGATACAGTAACGCTCTCTAAATGTTGGTGATATGCTAAAGGTAGATACTGTACCGCTCTCTAAATGTTGGAGATATGCTAAAGGTAGATACAGTACAGCTCCCTAAAAGTTGGTGATATGCTACAGGTAGATACAGTACCGCTCTCTAAATGTTGGTGATATGCTAAAGGTAGATACAGTACCGCTCTCTAAATGTTGGTGATATGCTAAAGGTAGATACATTACTGCTCTCTAAATGTTGGTGATATGCTACAGCTAGATACAGTACCGCTCTCTAAATGTTGGTGATATGCTAAAGGTAGATACAGTACCGCTCTCTAAATGTTGGTGATACGCTACAGGTAGATACAGTACCGCTCTCTAAATGTTGGTGATATGCTACAGGTAGATACAGTACCGCTCTCTAAATGTTGGTGATATGCTAAAGGTAGATACAGTACTGCCCTCTAAATGTTGGTGATATGCTACAGCTAGATACAGTACCGCTCTCTAAATGTTGGTGATATGCTAAAGGTAGATACAGTACCGCTCTCTAAATGTTGGTGATATGCTAAAGGTAGATACAGTACCGCTCTCTAAATGTTGGTGATATGCTAAAGGTAGATACTGTACCGCTCTCTAAATGTTGGTGATATGCTAAAGGTAGATACTGTACCGCTCTCTAAATGTTGGTGATATGCTAAAGGTAGATACAGTACCGCTCTCTAAATGTTGGTGATATGCTACAGGTAGATACAGTACCGCTCTCTCTTTCTCACTCTCAATATGGGTGATATGCTAAAGTAAGATAGAGTACTGCTCTCTCAATGTTGGTGATATGCTAAAGGTAGATACAGTACCGCTCTCTAAATGTTGGTGATATGCTAAAGGTAGATACAGTACCGCTCTCTAAATGTTGGTGATATGCTAAAGGTAGATACTGTACCGCTCTCTAAATGTTGGTGATATGCTAAAGGTAGATACTGTACCGCTCTCTAAATGTTGGTGATATGCTAAAGGTAGATACTGTACCGCTCTCTAAATGTTGGTGATATGCTAAAGGTAGATACAGTACCGCTCTCTAAATGTTGGTGATATGCTACAGGTAGATACAGTACCGCTCTCTCTTTCTCACTCTCAATATGGGTGATATGCTAAAGTAAGATAGAGTACTGCTCTCTCAATGTGGGTGATATGCTAAAGGTAGATACAGTACCGCTCTCTAAATGTTGGTGATATGCTAAAGGTAGATACTGTACAGCTCTCTAAATGTTGGTGATATGCTAAAGGTAGATACTGTACCGCTCTCTAAATGTTGGTGATATGCTAAAGGTAGATACTGTACCACTCTCTAAATGTTGGTGATATGCTAAAGGTAGATACTGTACCGCTCTCTAAATGTTGGTGATATGCTAAAGGTAGATACTGTACCGCTCTCTAAATGTTGGTGATATGCTAAAGGTAGATACTGTACTCTCTAAATGTTGGTGATATGCTAAAGGTAGATACTGTACCGCTCTCTAAATGTTGGTGATATGCTAAAGGTAGATACTGTACCGCTCTCTAAATGTGGGAGATATGCTAAAGGTAGATACAGTACAGCTCCCTTAAAGTTGGTGATATGCTACAGCTAGATACAGTACCGCTCTCTAAATGTTGGTGATATGCTAAAGGTAGATACTGTACCGCTCTCTAAATGTTGGTGATATGCTAAAGGTAGATACTGTACCGCTCTCTAAATGTTGGTGATATGCTACAGGTAGATACAGTACCGCTCTCTCTTTCTCACTCTCAATATGGGTGATATGCTAAAGTAAGATAGAGTACTGCTCTCTCAATGTGGGTGATATGCTAAAGGTAGATACTGTACCGCTCTCTAAATGTTGATGATATGCTAAAGGTAGATACTGTACCGCTCTCTAAATGTTGGTGATATGCTAAAGGTAGATACTGTACCGCTCTCTAAATTTTGGAGATATGCTAAAGGTAGATACAGTACAGCTCCCTAAAAGTTGGTGATATGCTACAGCTAGATACAGTACCGCTCTCTAAATGTTGGTGATATGCTAAAGGTAGATACAGTACCGCTCTCTAAATGTTGGTGATATGCTAAAGGTAGATACTGTACCGCTCTCTAAATGTTGGTGATATGCTAAAGGTAGATACAGTACCGCTCTCTAAATGTTGGTGATATGCTACAGGTAGATACAGTACCGCTCTCTCTTTCTCACTCTCAATATGGGTGATATGCTAAAGTAAGATAGAGTACTGCTCTCTCAATGTGGGTGATATGCTAAAGGTAGATACAGTACCGCTCTCTAAATGTTGGTGATATGCTAAAGGTAGATACTGTACCGCTCTCTAAATGTTGGTGATATGCTAAAGGTAGATACTGTACCGCTCTCTAAATGTTGGTGATATGCTAAAGGTAGATACTGTACCACTCTCTAAATGTTGGTGATATGCTAAAGGTAGATACTGTACCGCTCTCTAAATGTTGGTGATATGCTAAAGGTAGATACTGTACCGCTCTCTAAATGTTGGTGATATGCTAAAGGTAGATACTGTACCGCTCTCTAAATGTTGGTGATATGCTAAAGGTAGATACTGTACCGCTCTCTAAATGTTGGTGATATGCTAAAGGTAGATACTGTACCGCTCTCTAAATGTGGGAGATATGCTAAAGGTAGATACAGTACAGCTCCCTAAAAGTTGGTGATATGCTACAGCTAGATACAGTACCGCTCTCTAAATGTTGGTGATATGCTAAAGGTAGATACTGTACCGCTCTCTAAATGTTGGTGATATGCTAAAGGTAGATACTGTACCGCTCTCTAAATGTTGGTGATATGCTAAAGGTAGATACTGTACCACTCTCTAAATGTTGGTGATATGCTAAAGGTAGATACTGTACCGCTCTCTAAATGTTGGTGATATGCTAAAGGTAGATACTGTACCGCTCTCTAAATGTTGGTGATATGCTAAAGGTAGATACTGTACCGCTCTCTAAATGTTGGTGATATGCTAAAGGTAGATACAGTACCGCTCTCTAAATGTTGGTGATATGCTACAGGTAGATACAGTACCGCTCTCTCTTTCTCACTCTCAATATGGGTGATATGCTAAAGTAAGATAGAGTACTGCTCTCTCAATGTGGGTGATATGCTAAAGGTAGATACAGTACCGCTCTCTAAATGTTGGTGATATGCTAAAGGTAGATACAGTACCGCTCTCTAAATGTTGGTGATATGCCAAAGGTAGATACTGTACCGCTCTCTAAATGTTGGTGATATGCTAAAGGTAGATACTGTACCGCTCTCTAAATGTTGATGATATGCTAAAGGTAGATACTGTACCGCTCTCTAAATGTTGATGATATGCTTAAGGTAGATACTGTACCGCTCTCTAAATGTTGGTGATATGCTAAAGGTAGATACTGTACCGCTCTCTAAATGTGGGAGATATGCTAAAGGTAGATACAGTACAGCTCCTAAAAGTTGGTGATATGCTACAGCTAGATACAGTACCGCTCTCTAAATGTTGGTGATATGCTAAAGGTAGATACAGTACCGCTCTCTAAATGTTGGTGATATGCTAAAGGTAGATACTGTACCGCTCTCTAAATGTTGGTGATATGCTAAAGGTAGATACTGTACCGCTCTCTAAATGTTGGTGATATGCTAAAGGTAGATACAGTACCGCTCTCTAAATGTTGGTGATATGCTACAGGTAGATACAGTACCGCTCTCTCTTTCTCACTCTCAATATGGGTGATATGCTAAAGTAAGATAGAGTACTGCTCTCTCAATGTGGGTGATATGCTAAAGGTAGATACAGTACCGCTCTCTAAATGTTGGTGATATGCTAAAGGTAGATACAATACCGCTCTCTAAATGTTGGTGATATGCTAAAGGTAGATACTGTACCGCTCTCTAAATGTTGGTGATATGCTAAAGGTAGATACAGTACCGCTCTCTAAATGTTGGTGATATGCTAAAGGTAGATACTGTACCGCTCTCTAAATGTTGGTGATATGCTAAAGGTAGATACTGTACCGCTCTCTAAATGTTGGTGATATGCTAAAGGTAGATACAGTACCGCTCTCTAAATGTTGGTGATATGCTACAGGTAGATACAGTACCGCTCTCTTTCTCACTCTCAATATGGGTGATATGCTAAAGTAAGATAGAGTACTGCTCTCTCAATGTGGGTGATATGCTAAAGGTAGATACAGTACCGCTCTCTAAATGTTGGTGATATGCTAAAGGTAGATACAATACCGCTCTCTAAATGTTGGTGATATGCTACAGGTAGATACAGTACCGCTCTCTAAATGTTGGTGATATGCTAAAGGTAGATACTGTACCGCTCTCTAAATGTTGGTGATATGCTAAAGGTAGATACAGTACCACTCTCTAAATGTTGGTGATATGCTAAAGGTAGATACTGTACCGCTCTCTAAATGTTGGTGATATGCTCTCTAAATGTTGGTGATATGCTAAAGGTAGATACAGTACCGCTCTCTAAATGTTGGTGACATGCTAAAGGTAGATACTGTACCGCTCTCTAAATGTTGGTGATATGCTACAGGTAGATACAGTACCGCTCTCTAAATGTTGGTGATATGCTAAAGGTAGATACTGTACCGCTCTCTAAATGTTGGTGATATGCTAAAGGTAGATACTGTACCGCTCTCTAAATGTTGGTGATATGCTAAAGGTAGATACTGTACAGCTCTCTAAATGTTGGTGATATGCTAAAGGTAGATACAGTACCGCTCTCTAAATGTTGGTGATATGCAAAAGGTAGATACTGTACCGCTCTCTAAATGTTGGTGATATGCTAAAGGTAGATACAGTACAGCTCCCTAAAAGTTGGTGATATGCTACAGCTAGATACAGTACCGCTCTCTAAATGTTGGTGATATGCTAAAGGTAGATACTGTACCGCTCTCTAAATGTTGGTGATATGCTAAAGGTAGATACTGTACCGCTCTCTAAATGTTGGTGATATGCTACAGGTAGATACAGTACCGCTCTCTCTTTCTCACTCTCAATATGGGTGATATGCTAAAGTAAGATAGAGTACTGCTCTCTCAATGTGGGTGATATGCTAAAGGTAGATACTGTACCGCTCTCTAAATGTTGATGATATGCTAAAGGTAGATACTGTACCGCTCTCTAAATGTTGGTGATATGCTAAAGGTAGATACTGTACCGCTCTCTAAATGTGGGAGATATGCTAAAGGTAGATACAGTACAGCTCCTAAAAGTTGTTGATATGCTACAGCTAGATACAGTACCGCTCTCTAAATGTTGGTGATATGCTAAAGGTAGATACAGTACCGCTCTCTAAATGTTGGTGATATGCTAAAGGTAGATACTGTACCGCTCTCTAAATGTTGGTGATATGCTAAAGGTAGATACTGTACCGCTCTCTAAATGTTGGTGATATGCTAAAGGTAGATACAGTACCGCTCTCTAAATGTTGGTGATATGCTACAGGTAGATACAGTACCGCTCTCTCTTTCTCACTCTCAATATGGGTGATATGCTAAAGTAAGATAGAGTACTGCTCTCTCAATGTGGGTGATATGCTAAAGGTAGATACAGTACCGCTCTCTAAATGTTGGTGATATGCTACAGGTAGATACAGTACCGCTCTCTAAATGTTGGTGATATGCTAAAGGTAGATACTGTACCGCTCTCTAAATGTTGGTGATATGCTAAAGGTAGATACAGTACCACTCTCTAAATGTTGGTGATATGCTAAAGGTAGATACTGTACCGCTCTCTAAATGTTGGTGATATGCTCTCTAAATGTTGGTGATATGCTAAAGGTAGATACAGTACCGCTCTCTAAATGTTGGTGACATGCTAAAGGTAGATACTGTACCGCTCTCTAAATGTTGGTGATATGCTACAGGTAGATACAGTACCGCTCTCTAAATGTTGGTGATATGCTAAAGGTAGATACTGTACCGCTCTCTAAATGTTGGTGATATGCTAAAGGTAGATACTGTACCGCTCTCTAAATGTTGGTGATATGCTAAAGGTAGATACTGTACAGCTCTCTAAATGTTGGTGATATGCTAAAGGTAGATACAGTACCGCTCTCTAAATGTTGGTGATATGCAAAAGGTAGATACTGTACCGCTCTCTAAATGTTGGTGATATGCTAAAGGTAGATACAGTACAGCTCCCTAAAAGTTGGTGATATGCTACAGCTAGATACAGTACCGCTCTCTAAATGTTGGTGATATGCTAAAGGTAGATACTGTACCGCTCTCTAAATGTTGGTGATATGCTAAAGGTAGATACTGTACCGCTCTCTAAATGTTGGTGATATGCTACAGGTAGATACAGTACCGCTCTCTCTTTCTCACTCTCAATATGGGTGATATGCTAAAGTAAGATAGAGTACTGCTCTCTCAATGTGGGTGATATGCTAAAGGTAGATACTGTACCGCTCTCTAAATGTTGATGATATGCTAAAGGTAGATACTGTACCGCTCTCTAAATGTTGGTGATATGCTAAAGGTAGATACTGTACCGCTCTCTAAATGTGGGAGATATGCTAAAGGTAGATACAGTACAGCTCCCTAAAAGTTGTTGATATGCTACAGCTAGATACAGTACCGCTCTCTAAATGTTGGTGATATGCTAAAGGTAGATACAGTACCGCTCTCTAAATGTTGGTGATATGCTAAAGGTAGATACTGTACCGCTCTCTAAATGTTGGTGATATGCTAAAGGTAGATACTGTACCGCTCTCTAAATGTTGGTGATATGCTAAAGGTAGATACAGTACCGCTCTCTAAATGTTGGTGATATGCTACAGGTAGATACAGTACCGCTCTCTCTTTCTCACTCTCAATATGGGTGATATGCTAAAGTAAGATAGAGTACTGCTCTCTCAATGTGGGTGATATGCTAAAGGTAGATACAGTACCGCTCTCTAAATGTTGGTGATATGCTAAAGGTAGATACAATACCGCTCTCTAAATGTTGGTGATATGCTAAAGGTAGATACTGTACCGCTCTCTAAATGTTGGTGATATGCTAAAGGTAGATACAGTACCGCTCTCTAAATGTTGGTGATATGCTAAAGGTAGATACTGTACCGCTCTCTAAATGTTGGTGATATGCTAAAGGTAGATACTGTACCGCTCTCTAAATGTTGGTGATATGCTAAAGGTAGATACAGTACCGCTCTCTAAATGTTGGTGATATGCTACAGGTAGATACAGTACCGCTCTCTCTTTCTCACTCTCAATATGGGTGATATGCTAAAGTAAGATAGAGTACTGCTCTCTCAATGTGGGTGATATGCTAAAGGTAGATACAGTACCGCTCTCTAAATGTTGGTGATATGCTAAAGGTAGATACAATACCGCTCTCTAAATGTTGGTGATATGCTAAAGGTAGATACTGTACCGCTCTCTAAATGTTGGTGATATGCTAAAGGTAGATACAGTACCGCTCTCTAAATGTTGGTGATATGCTAAAGGTAGATACTGTACCGCTCTCTAAATGTTGGTGATATGCTAAAGGTAGATACTGTACCGCTCTCTAAATGTTGGTGATATGCTAAAGGTAGATACAGTACCGCTCTCTAAATGTTGGTGATATGCTACAGGTAGATACAGTACCGCTCTCTCTTTCTCACTCTCAATATGGGTGATATGCTAAAGTAAGATAGAGTACTGCTCTCTCAATGTGGGTGATATGCTAAAGGTAGATACAGTACCGCTCTCTAAATGTTGGTGATATGCTAAAGGTAGATACTGTACCGCTCTCTAAATGTTGGTGATATGCTAAAGGTAGATACTGTACCGCTCTCTAAATGTTGGTGATATGCTAAAGGTAGATACTGTACCGCTCTCTAAATGTTGGTGATATGCTAAAGGTAGATACTGTACAGCTCTCTAAATGTTGGTGATATGCTAAAGGTAGATACAGTACCGCTCTCTAAATGTTGGTGATATGCAAAAGGTAGATACTGTACCGCTCTCTAAATGTTGGTGATATGCTAAAGGTAGATACAGTACAGCTCCCTAAAAGTTGGTGATATGCTACAGCTAGATACAGTACCGCTCTCTAAATGTTGGTGATATGCTAAAGGTAGATACTGTACCGCTCTCTAAATGTTGGTGATATGCTAAAGGTAGATACTGTACCGCTCTCTAAATGTTGGTGATATGCTACAGGTAGATACAGTACCGCTCTCTCTTTCTCACTCTCAATATGGGTGATATGCTAAAGTAAGATAGAGTACTGCTCTCTCAATGTGGGTGATATGCTAAAGGTAGATACTGTACCGCTCTCTAAATGTTGATGATATGCTAAAGGTAGATACTGTACCGCTCTCTAAATGTTGGTGATATGCTAAAGGTAGATACTGTACCGCTCTCTAAATGTGGGAGATATGCTAAAGGTAGATACAGTACAGCTCCCTAAAAGTTGGTGATATGCTACAGCTAGATACAGTACCGCTCTCTAAATGTTGGTGATATGCTAAAGGTAGATACTGTACCGCTCTCTAAATGTTGGTGATATGCTAAAGGTAGATACTGTACCGCTCTCTAAATGTTGGTGATATGCTAAAGGTAGATACTGTACCGCTCTCTAAATGTTGGTGATATGCTAAAGGTAGATACAGTACCGCTCTCTAAATGTTGGTGATATGCTACAGGTAGATACAGTACCGCTCTCTCTTTCTCACTCTCAATATGGGTGATATGCTAAAGTAAGATAGAGTACTGCTCTCTCAATGTGGGTGATATGCTAAAGGTAGATACAGTACCGCTCTCTAAATGTTGGTGATATGCTAAAGGTAGATACAGTACCGCTCTCTCTTTCTCAAATATGGGTGATATGCTAAAGTAAGATATACTGCTCTCTCAATGTGGGTGATATGCTAAAGGTAGATACAGTACCGCTCTCTAAATGTTGGTGATATGCTAAAGGTAGATACAATACCGCTCTCTAAATGTTGGTGATATGCTAAAGGTAGATACTGTACCGCTCTCTAAATGTTGGTGATATGCTAAAGGTAGATACAGTACCGCTCTCTAAATGTTGGTGATATGCTAAAGGTAGATACTGTACCGCTCTCTAAATGTTGGTGATATGCTAAAGGTAGATACTGTACCGCTCTCTAAATGTTGGTGATATGCTAAAGGTAGATACAGTACCGCTCTCTAAATGTTGGTGATATGCTACAGGTAGATACAGTACCGCTCTCTCTTTCTCACTCTCAATATGGGTGATATGCTAAAGTAAGATAGAGTACTGCTCTCTCAATGTGGGTGATATGCTAAAGGTAGATACAGTACCGCTCTCTAAATGTTGGTGATATGCTAAAGGTAGATACAATACCGCTCTCTAAATGTTGGTGATATGCTAAAGGTAGATACTGTACCGCTCTCTAAATGTTGGTGATATGCTAAAGGTAGATACAGTACCGCTCTCTAAATGTTGGTGATATGCTAAAGGTAGATACTGTACCGCTCTCTAAATGTTGGTGATATGCTAAAGGTAGATACTGTACCGCTCTCTAAATGTTGGTGATATGCTAAAGGTAGATACAGTACCGCTCTCTAAATGTTGGTGATATGCTACAGGTAGATACAGTACCGCTCTCTCTTTCTCACTCTCAATATGGGTGATATGCTAAAGTAAGATAGAGTACTGCTCTCTCAATGTGGGTGATATGCTAAAGGTAGATACAGTACCGCTCTCTAAATGTTGGTGATATGCTAAAGGTAGATACAATACCGCTCTCTAAATGTTGGTGATATGCTAAAGGTAGATACTGTACCGCTCTCTAAATGTTGGTGATATGCTAAAGGTAGATACAGTACCGCTCTCTAAATGTTGGTGATATGCTAAAGGTAGATACTGTACCGCTCTCTAAATGTTGGTGATATGCTAAAGGTAGATACTGTACCGCTCTCTAAATGTTGGTGATATGCTAAAGGTAGATACAGTACCGCTCTCTAAATGTTGGTGATATGCTACAGGTAGATACAGTACCGCTCTCTCTTTCTCACTCTCAATATGGGTGATATGCTAAAGTAAGATAGAGTACTGCTCTCTCAATGTGGGTGATATGCTAAAGGTAGATACAGTACCGCTCTCTAAATGTTGGTGATATGCTAAAGGTAGATACTGTACAGCTCTCTAAATTTTGGTGATATGCTAAAGGTAGATACTGTACCGCTCTCTAAATGTTGGTGATATGCTAAAGGTAGATACTGTACCACTCTCTAAATGTTGGTGATATGCTAAAGGTAGATACTGTACCGCTCTCTAAATGTTGGTGATATGCTAAAGGTAGATACTGTACCGCTCTCTAAATGTTGGTGATATGCTAAAGGTAGATACTGTACCGCTCTCTAAATGTTGGTGATATGCTAAAGGTAGATACAGTACCGCTCTCTAAATGTTGGTGATATGCTACAGGTAGATACAGTACCGCTCTCTCTTTCTCACTCTCAATATGGGTGATATGCTAAAGTAAGATAGAGTACTGCTCTCTCAATGTGGGTGATATGCTAAAGGTAGATACAGTACCGCTCTCTAAATGTTGGTGATATGCTAAAGGTAGATACAGTACCGCTCTCTAAATGTTGGTGATATGCTAAAGGTAGATACTGTACCGCTCTCTAAATGTTGGTGATATGCTAAAGGTAGATACTGTACCGCTCTCTAAATGTTGATGATATGCTAAAGGTAGATACTGTACCGCTCTCTAAATGTTGATGATATGCTAAAGGTAGATACTGTACCGCTCTCTAAATGTTGGTGATATGCTAAAGGTAGATACTGTACCGCTCTCTAAATGTTGGTGATATGCTCTCTAAATGTTGGTGATATGCTAAAGGTAGATACAGTACCGCTCTCTAAATGTTGTTGACATGCTAAAGGTAGATACTGTACCGCTCTCTAAATGTTGGTGATATGCTACAGGTAGATACAGTACCGCTCTCTAAATGTTGGTGATATGCTAAAGGTAGATACTGTACCGCTCTCTAAATGTTGGTGATATGCTAAAGGTAGATACTGTACCGCTCTCTAAATGTTGGTGATATGCTAAAGGTAGATACTGTACAGCTCTCTAAATGTTGGTGATATGCTAAAGGTAGATACAGTACCGCTCTCTAAATGTTGGTGATATGCAAAAGGTAGATACTGTACCGCTCTCTAAATGTTGGTGATATGCTAAAGGTAGATACTGTACAGCTCTCTAAATGGTAGTGATATGCTACAGGTAGATACAGTACCACTCTCTAAATGTTGGTGATATGCTAAAGGTAGATACAGTACCGCTCTCTAAATGTTGGTGATATGTTAAAGGTAGATACTGTACCGCTCTCTAAATGTTGTTGATATGCTACAGGTAGATGCAGTACCGCTCTCTAAATGTTGGTGATATGCTAAAGGTAGATACTGTACCGCTCTCTAAATGTTGGTGATATGCTAAAGGTAGATACAGTACCGCTCTCTAAATGTTGGTGATATGCTAAAGGTAGATACAGTACCGCTCTCTAAATGTTGGTGATATGCTAAAGGTAGATACAGTACCGCACTCTAAATGTTGGTGATATGCTAAAGGTAGATACTGTACCGCTCTCTAAATGTTGGTGATATGCTAAAGGTAGATACAGTACCGCTCTCTAAATGTTGGTGACATGCTAAAGGTAGATACTGTACCGCTCTCTAAATGTTGGTGATATGCTACAGGTAGATACAGTACCACTCTCTAAATGTTGGTGATATGCTAAAGGTAGATACTGTACCGCTCTCTAAATGTTGGTGATATGCTCTCTAAATGTTGGTGATATGCTAAAGGTAGATACAGTACCGCTCTCTAAATGTTGGTGACATGCTAAAGGTAGATACTGTACCGCTCTCTAAATGTTGGTGATATGCTACAGGTAGATACAGTACCGCTCTCTAAATGTTGGTGATATGCTAAAGGTAGATACTGTACCGCTCTCTAAATGTTGGTGATATGCTAAAGGTAGATACTGTACCGCTCTCTAAATGTTGGTGATATGCTAAAGGTAGATACTGTACAGCTCTCTAAATGTTGGTGATATGCTAAAGGTAGATACAGTACCGCTCTCTAAATGTTGGTGATATGCTAAAGGTAGATACTGTACCGCTCTCTAAATGTTGGTGATATGCTAAAGGTAGATACTGTACAGCTCTCTAAATGGTAGTGATATGCTAAGGGTAGATACAGTACCACTCTCTAAATGTTGGTGATATGCTAAAGTTAGATACAGTACCGCTCTCTAAATGTTGGTGATATGTTAAAGGTAGATACTGTACCGCTCTCTAAATGTTGTTGATATGCTACAGGTAGATGCAGTACCGCTCTCTAAATGTTGGTGATATGCTAAAGGTAGATACTGTACCGCTCTCTAAATGTTGGTGATATGCTAAAGGTAGATACAGTACCGCTCTCTAAATGTTGGTGATATGCTAAAGGTAGATACAGTACCGCTCTCTAAATGTTGGTGATATGCTAAAGGTAGATACAGTACCGCACTCTAAATGTTGGTGATATGCTAAAGGTAGATACTGTACCGCTCTCTAAATGTTGGTGATATGCTAAAGGTAGATACTGTACCGCTCTCTAAATGTTGGTGATATGCTAAAGGTAGATACTGTACCGCTCTCTAAATGTTGGTGATATGCTAAAGGTAGATACAGTACCGCTCTCTAAATGTTGGTGATATGCAAAAGGTAGATACTGTACCGCTCTCTAAATGTTGGTGATATGCTAAAGGTAGATACTGTACAGCTCTCTAAATGGTAGTGATATGCTACAGGTAGATACAGTACCACTCTCTAAATGTTGGTGATATGCTAAAGGTAGATACAGTACCGCTCTCTAAATGTTGGTGATATGTTAAAGGTAGATACTGTACCGCTCTCTAAATGTTGTTGATATGCTACAGGTAGATGCAGTACCGCTCTCTAAATGTTGGTGATATGCTAAAGGTAGATACTGTACCGCTCTCTAAATGTTGGTGATATGCTAAAGGTAGATACAGTACCGCTCTCTAAATGTTGGTGATATGCTAAAGGTAGATACAGTACCGCTCTCTAAATGTTGGTGATATGCTAAAGGTAGATACAGTACCGCACTCTAAATGTTGGTGATATGCTAAAGGTAGATACTGTACCGCTCTCTAAATGTTGGTGATATGCTAAAGGTAGATACAGTACCGCTCTCTAAATGATGGTGACATGCTAAAGGTAGATACTGTACCGCTCTCTAAATGTTGGTGATATGCTACAGGTAGATACAGTACCACTCTCTAAATGTTGGTGATATGCTAAAGGTAGATACTGTACCGCTCTCTAAATGTTGGTGATATGCTCTCTAAATGTTGGTGATATGCTAAAGGTAGATACAGTACCGCTCTCTAAATGATGGTGACATGCTAAAGGTAGATACTGTACCGCTCTCTAAATGTTGGTGATATGCTACAGGTAGATACAGTACCGCTCTCTAAATGTTGGTGATATGCTAAAGGTAGATACTGTACCGCTCTCTAAATGTTGGTGATATGCTAAAGGTAGATACTGTACCACTCTCTAAATGTTGGTGATATGCTAAAGGTAGATACTGTACAGCTCTCTAAATGTTGGTGATATGCTAAAGGTAGATACAGTACCGCTCTCTAAATGTTGGTGATATGCTAAAGGTAGATACTGTACCGCTCTCTAAATGTTGGTGATATGCTAAAGGTAGATACTGTACAGCTCTCTAAATGGTAGTGATATGCTACAGGTAGATACAGTACCACTCTCTAAATGTTGGTGATATGCTAAAGGTAGATACAGTACCGCTCTCTAAATGTTGGTGATATGCTAAAGGTAGATACTGTACCGCTCTCTAAATGTTGTTGATATGCTACAGGTAGATACAGTACCGCTCTCTAAATGTTGGTGATATGCTAAAGGTAGATACAGTACCGCTCTCTAAATGTTGGTGATATGCTAAAGGTAGATACAGTACCGCTCTCTAAATGTTGGTGATATGCTAAAGGTAGATACAGTACCGCTCTCTAAATGTTGGTGATATGCTAAAGGTAGATACAGTACCGCACTCTAAATGTTGGTGATATGCTAAAGGTAGATACTGTACCGCTCTCTAAATGTTGGTGATATGCTAAAGGTAGATACTGTACCGCTCTCTAAATGTTGGTGATATGCTACAGGTAGATACAGTACCGCTCTCTAAATGTTGGTGATATGTTAAAGGTAGATACTGTACCGCTCTCTAAATGTTGGTGATATGCTAAAGGTAGATACTGTACCGCTCTCTAAATGTTGGTGATATGCTAAAGGTAGATACTGTACAGCTCTCTAAATGTTGGTGATATGCTAAAGGTAGATACAGTACCGCTCTCTAAATGTTGGTGATATGCTAAAGGTAGATACTGTACCGCTCTCTAAATGTTGGTGATATGCTAAAGGTAGATACTGTACAGCTCTCTAAATGGTAGTGATATGCTACAGGTAGATACAGTACCACTCTCTAAATGTTGGTGATATGCTAAAGGTAGATACAGTACCGCTCTCTAAATGTTGGTGATATGTTAAAGGTAGATACTGTACCGCTCTCTAAATGTTGTTGATATGCTACAGGTAGATACAGTACCGCTCTCTAAATGTTGGTGATATGCTAAAGGTAGATACTGTACCGCTCTCTAAATGTTGGTGATATGCTAAAGGTAGATACTGTACAGCTCTCTAAATGTTGGTGATATGCTAAAGGTAGATACTGTACCGCTCTCTAAATGTTGGTGATATGCTACAGGTAGATACAGTACCGCTCTCTAAATGTTGGTGATATGCTAAAGGTAGATACTGTACCGCTCTCTAAATGTTGGTGATATGCTAAAGGTAGATACAGTACCGCTCTCTAAATGTTGGTGATATGCTAAAGGTAGATACAGTAACGCTCTCTAAATGTTGGTGATATGCTAAAGGTAGATACTGTACCGCTCTCTAAATGTTGGAGATATGCTAAAGGTAGATACAGTACAGCTCCCTAAAAGTTGGTGATATGCTACAGCTAGATACAGTACCGCTCTCTAAATGTTGGTGATATGCTAAAGGTAGATACAGTACCGCTCTCTAAATGTTGGTGATATGCTAAAGGTAGATACAGTACCGCTCTCTAAATGTTGGTGATATGCTACAGGTAGATACAGTACCGCTCTCTCTTTCTCACTCTCAATATGGGTGATATGCTAAAGTAAGATAGAGTACTGCTCTCTCAATGTGGGTGATATGCTAAAGGTAGATACAGTACCGCTCTCTAAATGTTGGTGATATGCTAAAGGTAGATACAATACCGCTCTCTAAATGTTGGTGATATGCTACAGGTAGATACAGTACCGCTCTCTAAATGTTGGTGATATGCTGAAGGTAGATACTGTACCGCTCTCTAAATGTTGGTGATATGCTAAAGGTAGATACAGTACCACTCTCTAAATGTTGGTGATATGCTAAAGGTAGATACAGTACCGCTCTCTAAATGTTGGTGATATGCTAAAGGTAGATACTGTACCGCTCTCTAAATGTTGGTGATATGCTAAAGGTAGATACAGTACCGCTCTCTAAATGTTGGTGATATGCTAAAGGTAGATACAGTACCGCTCTCTAAATGTTGGTGATATGCTAAAGGTAGATACAGTAACGCTCTCTAAATGTTGGTGACATGCTAAAGGTAGATACTGTACCGCTCTCTAAATGTTGGAGATATGCTAAAGGTAGATACAGTACAGCTCCCTAAAAGTTGGTGATATGCTACAACTAGATACAGTACCGCTCTCTAAATGTTGGTGATATGCTAAAGGTAGATACAGTACCGCTCTCTAAATGTTGGTGATATGCTAAAGGTAGATACAGTACCGCTCTCTAAATGTTGGTGATATGCTACAGGTAGATACAGTACCGCTCTCTCTTTCTCACTCTCAATATGGGTGATATGCTAAAGTAAGATAGAGTACTGCTCTCTCAATGTGGGTGATATGCTAAAGGTAGATACAGTACCGCTCTCTAAATGTTGGTGATATGCTAAAGGTAGATACAATACCGCTCTCTAAATGTTGTTGATATGCTACAGGTAGATACAGTACCGCTCTCTAAATGTTGGTGATATGCTAAAGGTAGATACTGTACCGCTCTCTAAATGTTGGTGATATGCTAAAGGTAGATACAGTACCACTCTCTAAATGTTGGTGATATGCTAAAGGTAGATACAGTACCGCTCTCTAAATGTTGGTGATATGCTAAAGGTAGATACTGTACCGCTCTCTAAATGTTGGTGATATGCTACAGGTAGATACAGTACCGCTCTCTAAATGTTGGTGATATGCTAAAGACAGATACAGTACCACTCTTTAAATGTTGGTGATATGCTAAAGGTAGATACAGTACCGCTCTCTAAATGTTGGTGATATGCTAAAGGTAGATACAGTACCGCTCTTTAAATGTTGGTGATATGCTAAAGGTAGATACAGTACCGCTCTCTAAATGTGGGTGATATGATAAAGGTAGATACTGTACCGCTCTCTAAATGTTGGTGATATGCTACAGGTAGATACAGTACCGCTCTATAAATGTTGGTGATATGCTAAAGATAGATACAGTACCACTCTTTAAATGTTGGTGATATGCTAAAGGTAGATACAGTACCGCTCTCTAAATGTTGGTGATATGCTAAAGGTAGATACAGTACCGCTCTCTAAATGTTGGTGATATGCTAAAGGTAGATACAGTACCGCTCTCTCTTTCTCACTCTCAATATGGGTGATATGCTAAAGTAAGATAGAGTACTGCTCTCTCAATGTGGGTGATATGCTAAAGGTAGATACAGTACCGCTCTCTAAATGTTGGTGATATGCTAAAGGTAGATACAATACCGCTCTCTAAATGTTGGTGATATGCTAAAGGTAGATACTGTACCGCTCTCTAAATGTTGGTGATATGCTAAAGGTAGATACAGTACCGCTCTCTAAATGTTGGTGATATGCTAAAGGTAGATACTGTACCGCTCTCTAAATGTTGGTGATATGCTAAAGGTAGATACTGTACCGCTCTCTAAATGTTGGTGATATGCTAAAGGTAGATACAGTACCGCTCACTAAATGTTGGTGATATGCTACAGGTAGATACAGTACCGCTCTCTCTTTCTCACTCTCAATATGGGTGATATGCTAAAGTAAGATAGAGTACTGCTCTCTCAATGTGGGTGATATGCTAAAGGTAGATACAGTACCGCTCTCTAAATGTTGGTGATATGCTAAAGGTAGATACAATACCGCTCTCTAAATGTTGGTGATATGCTACAGGTAGATACAGTACCGCTCTCTAAATGTTGGTGATATGCTAAAGGTAGATACTGTACCGCTCTCTAAATGTTGGTGATATGCTCTCTAAATGTTGGTGATATGCTAAAGGTAGATACAGTACCGCTCTATAAATGTTGGTGACATGCTAAAGGTAGATACTGTACCGCTCTCTAAATGTTGGTGATATGCTACAGGTAGATACAGTACCGCTCTCTAAATGTTGGTGATATGCTAAAGGTAGATACTGTACCGCTCTCTAAATGTTGGTGATATGCTAAAGGTAGATACTGTACCGCTCTCTAAATGTTGGTGATATGCTAAAGGTAGATACTGTACAGCTCTCTAAATGTTGGTGATATGCTAAAGGTAGATACAGTACCGCTCTCTAAATGTTGGTGATATGCAAAAGGTAGATACTGTACCGCTCTCTAAATGTTGGTGATATGCTAAAGGTAGATACTGTACAGCTCTCTAAATGGTAGTGATATGCTACAGGTAGATACAGTACCACTCTCTAAATGTTGGTGATATGCTAAAGGTAGATACAGTACCGCTCTCTAAATGTTGGTGATATGTTAAAGGTAGATACTGTACCGCTCTCTAAATGTTGTTGATATGCTACAGGTAGATGCAGTACCGCTCTCTAAATGTTGGTGATATGCTAAAGGTAGATACTGTACCGCTCTCTAAATGTTGGTGATATGCTCTCTAAATGTTGGTGATATGCTAAAGGTAGATACTGTACAGCTCTCTAAATGTTGGTGATATGCTAAAGGTAGATACAGTACCGCTCTCTAAATGTTGGTGATATGCAAAAGGTAGATACTGTACCGCTCTCTAAATGTTGGTGATATGCTAAAGGTAGATACTGTACAGCTCTCTAAATGGTAGTGATATGCTACAGGTAGATACAGTACCACTCTCTAAATGTTGGTGATATGCTAAAGGTAGATACAGTACCGCTCTCTAAATGTTGGTGATATGTTAAAGGTAGATACTGTACCGCTCTCTAAATGTTGTTGATATGCTACAGGTAGATGCAGTACCGCTCTCTAAATGTTGGTGATATGCTAAAGGTAGATACAGTACCGCTCTCTAAATGTTGGTGATATGCTAAAGGTAGATACAGTACCGCTCTCTAAATGTTGGTGATATGCTAAAGGTAGATACAGTACCGCACTCTAAATGTTGGTGATATGCTAAAGGTAGATACTGTACCGCTCTCTAAATGTTGGTGATATGCTAAAGGTAGATACAGTACCGCTCTCTAAATGATGGTGAAATGCTAAAGGTAGATACTGTACCGCTCTCTAAATGTTGGTGATATGCTACAGGTAGATACAGTACCGCTCTCTAAATGTTGGTGATATGCTAAAGGTAGATACTGTACCGCTCTCTAAATGTTGGTGATATGCTAAAGGTAGATACTGTACCACTCTCTAAATGTTGGTGATATGCTAAAGGTAGATACTGTACAGCTCTCTAAATGTTGGTGATATGCTAAAGGTAGATACTGTACCGCTCTCTAAATGTTGGTGATATGCTAAAGGTAGATACTGTACCACTCTCTAAATGTTGGTGATATGCTAAAGGTAGATACTGTACAGCTCTCTAAATGGTAGTGATATGCTACAGGTAGATACAGTACCACTCTCTAAATGTTGGTGATGTGCTAAAGGTAGATACAGTACCGCTCTCTAAATGTTGGTGATATGTTAAAGGTAGATACTGTACCGCTCTCTAAATGTTGTTGATATGCTACAGGTAGATGCAGTACCGCTCTCTAAATGTTGGTGATATGCTAAAGGTAGATACTGTACCGCTCTCTAAATGTTGGTGATATGCTAAAGGTAGATACAGTACCGCTCTCTAAATGTTGGTGATATGCTAAAGGTAGATACAGTACCGCTCTCTAAATGTTGGTGATATGCTAAAGGTAGATACAGTACCGCACTCTAAATGTTGGTGATATGCTAAAGGTAGATACTGTACCGCTCTCTAAATGTTGGTGATATGCTACAGGTAGATACAGTACCGCTCTCTAAATGTTGGTGATATGTTAAAGGTAGATACTGTACCGCTCTCTAAATGTTGGTGATATGCTAAAGGTAGATACTGTACCGCTCTCTAAATGTTGGTGATATGCTAAAGGTAGATACTGTACAGCTCTCTAAATGTTGGTGATATGCTAAAGGTAGATACTGTACCGCTCTCTAAATGTTGGTGATATGCTAAAGGTAGATACTGTACCGCTCTCTAAATGTTGGTGATATGCTAAAGGTAGATACTGTACAGCTCTCTAAATGGTAGTGATATGCTACAGGTAGATACAGTACCACTCTCTAAATGTTGGTGATATGCTAAAGGTAGATACAGTACCGCTCTCTAAATGTTGGTGATATGCTAAAGGTAGATACTGTACCGCTCTCTAAATGTTGTTGATATGCTACAGGTAGATACAGTACCGCTCTCTAAATGTTGGTGATATGCTAAAGGTAGATACTGTACCGCTCTCTAAATGTTGGTGATATGCTAAAGCTAGATACAGTACCGCTCTCTAAATGTTGGTGATATGCTAAAGGTAGATACAGTACCGCTCTCTAAATGTTGGTGATATGCTAAAGGTAGATACAGTACCGCACTCTAAATGTTGGTGATATGCTAAAGGTAGATACTGTACCGCTCTCTAAATGTTGGTGATATGCTAAAGGTAGATACTGTACAGCTCTCTAAATGTTGGTGATATGCTAAAGGTAGATACTGTACCGCTCTCTAAATGTTGGTGATATGCTACAGGTAGATACAGTACCGCTCTCTAAATGTTGGTGATATGCTAAAGGTAGATACTGTACCGCTCTCTAAATGTTGGTGATATGCTAAAGGTAGATACAGTACCGCTCTCTAAATGTTGGTGATATGCTAAAGGTAGATACAGTAACGCTCTCTAAATGTTGGTGATATGCTAAAGGTAGATACTGTACCGCTCTCTAAATGTTGGAGATATGCTAAAGGTAGATACAGTACAGCTCCCTAAAAGTTGGTGATATGCTACAGCTAGATACAGTACCGCTCTCTAAATGTTGGTGATATGCTAAAGGTAGATACAGTACCGCTCTCTAAATGTTGGTGATATGCTAAAGGTAGATACAGTACCGCTCTCTAAATGTTGGTGATATGCTACAGGTAGATACAGTACCGCTCTCTCTTTCTCACTCTCAATATGGGTGATATGCTAAAGTAAGATAGAGTACTGCTCTCTCAATGTGGGTGATATGCTAAAGGTAGATACAGTACCGCTCTCTAAATGTTGGTGATATGCTAAAGGTAGATACAATACCGCTCTCTAAATGTTGGTGATATGCTACAGGTAGATACAGTACCGCTCTCTAAATGTTGGTGATATGCTAAAGGTAGATACTGTACCGCTCTCTAAATGTTGGTGATATGCTAAAGGTAGATACAGTACCACTCTCTAAATGTTGGTGATATGCTAAAGGTAGATACAGTACCGCTCTCTAAATGTTGGTGATATGCTAAAGGTAGATACTGTACCGCTCTCTAAATGTTGGTGATATGCTACAGGTAGATACAGTACCGCTCTCTAAATGTTGGTGATATGCTAAAGACAGATACAGTACCACTCTTTAAATGTTGGTGATATGCTAAAGGTAGATACAGTACCGCTCTCTAAATGTTGGTGATATGCTAAAGGTAGATACAGTACCGCTCTTTAAATGTTGGTGATATGCTAAAGGTAGATACAGTACCGCTCTCTAAATGTGGGTGATATGATAAAGGTAGATACTGTACCGCTCTCTAAATGTTGGTGATATGCTACAGGTAGATACAGTACCGCTCTATAAATGTTGGTGATATGCTAAAGATAGATACAGTACCACTCTTTAAATGTTGGTGATATGCTAAAGGTAGATACAGTACCGCTCTCTAAATGTTGGTGATATGCTAAAGGTAGATACAGTACCGCTCTCTAAATGTTGGTGATATGCTAAAGGTAGATACAGTACCGCACTCTAAATGTTGGTGATATGCAAAAGGTAGATACTGTACCGCTCTCTAAATGTTGGTGATATGCTAAAGGTAGATACAGTACCGCTATCTAAATGTTGGTGATATGCTAAAGGTAGATACAGTACCGCTCTCTAAATGTTGGTGATACGCTACAGGTAGATACAGTACCGCTCTCTAAATGTTGGTGATATGCTACAGGTAGATACAGTACCGCTCTCTAAATGTTGGTGATATGCTAAAGGTAGATACAGTACCGCTCTTTAAATGTTGGTGATATGCTAAAGGTAGATACAGTACCGCTCTCTAAATGTTGGTGATATGCTAAAGGTAGATACAGTACCGCTCTCTAAATGTTGGTGATATGCTAAAGGTAGATACAGTACCGCTCTTTAAATGTTGGTGATATGCTAAAGGTAGATACAGTACCGCTCTCTAAATGTGGGTGATATGATAAAGGTAGATACTGTACCGCTCTCTAAATGTTGGTGATATGCTACAGGTAGATACATTACCGCTCTATAAATGTTGGTGATATGCTAAAGATAGATACAGTACCACTCTTTAAATGTTGGTGATATGCTAAAGGTAGATACAGTACCGCTCTCTAAATGTTGGTGATATGCTAAAGGTAGATACTGTACCGCTCTCTAAATGTTGGTGATATGCTAAAGGTAGATACAGTACCGCACTCTAAATGTTGGTGATATGCTAAAGGTAGATACTGTACCGCTCTCTAAATGTTGGTGATATGCTAAAGGTAGATACAGTACCGCTATCTAAATGTTGGTGATATGCTACAGGTAGATACAGTACCGCTCTCTAAATGTTGGTGATATGCTAAAGGTAGATACAGTACCGCTCTCTAAATGTTGGTGATATGCTACAGGTAGATACAGTACCGCTCTCTAAATGTTGGTGATATGCTAAAGGTAGATACAGTACCGCACTCTAAATGTTGGTGATATGCTAAAGGTAGATACTGTACCGCTCTCTAAATGTTGTTGATATGCTAAAGACAGATACAGTACCACTCTTTAAATGTTGGTGATATGCTAAAGGTAGATACAGTACCGCTCTCTAAATGTTGGTGATATGCTAAAGGTAGATACAGTACCGCTCTCTAAATGTTGGTGATATGCTACAGGTAGATACAGTACCGCACTCTAAATGTTGGTGATATGCTAAAGGTAGATACTGTACCGCTCTCTAAATGTTGGTGATATGCTAAAGGTAGATACAGTACCGCTATCTAAATGTTGGTGATATGCTAAAGGTAGATACAGTACCGCTCTCTAAATGTTGGTGATATGCTACAGGTAGATACAGTACCGCTCTCTAAATGTTGGTGATATGCTACAGGTAGATACAGTACCGCTCTCTAAATGTTGGTGATATGCTAAAGGTAGATACAGTACTGCTCTCTAAATGTTGGTGATATGCTAAGGGTAGATACAGTACCGCTCTCTAAATGTTGGTGATATGCTAAAGGTAGATACAGTACCGCTCTCTAAATGTTGGTGATATGCTAAAGGTAGATACAGTACCGCTCTCTAAATGTTGGTGATATGCTAAAGGTAGATACAGTACCGCACTCTAAATGTTGGTGATATGCTAAAGGTAGATACTGTACCGCTCTCTAAATGTTGGTGATATGCTAAAGGTAGATACAGTACCGCTCTCTAAATGTTGGTGATATGCTACAGGTAGATACAGTACCGCTCTCTAAATGTTGGTGATATGCTACAGGTAGATACAGTACCGCTCTCTAAATGTTGGTGATATGCTAAAGGTAGATACAGTACCGCTCTTTAAATGTTGGTGATATGCTAAAGGTAGATACAGTACCGCTCTCTAAATGTTGGTGATATGCTAAAGGTAGATACAGTACCGCTCTCTAAATGTTGGTGATATGCTAAAGGTAGATACAGTACCGCTCTTTAAATGTTGGTGATATGCTAAAGGTAGATACAGTACCGCTCTCTAAATGTGGGTGATATGATAAAGGTAGATACTGTACCGCTCTCTAAATGTTGGTGATATGCTACAGGTAGATACATTACCGCTCTATAAATGTTGGTGATATGCTAAAGATAGATACAGTACCACTCTTTAAATGTTGGTGATATGCTAAAGGTAGATACAGTACCGCTCTCTAAATGTTGGTGATATGCTAAAGGTAGATACTGTACCGCTCTCTAAATGTTGGTGATATGCTAAAGGTAGATACAGTACCGCACTCTAAATGTTGGTGATATGCTAAAGGTAGATACTGTACCGCTCTCTAAATGTTGGTGATATGCTAAAGGTAGATACAGTACCGCTATCTAAATGTTGGTGATATGCTAAAGGTAGATACAGTACCGCTCTCTAAATGTTGGTGATACGCTACAGGTAGATACAGTACCGCTCTCTAAATGTTGGTGATATGCTACAGGTAGATACAGTACCGCTCTCTAAATGTTGGTGATATGCTAAAGGTAGATACAGTACCGCACTCTAAATGTTGGTGATATGCTAAAGGTAGATACTGTACCGCTCTCTAAATGTTGTTGATATGCTAAAGACAGATACAGTACCACTCTTTAAATGTTGGTGATATGCTAAAGGTAGATACAGTACCGCTCTCTAAATGTTGGTGATATGCTAAAGGTAGATACAGTACCGCTCTCTAAATGTTGGTGATATGCTAAAGGTAGATACAGTACCGCACTCTAAATGTTGGTGATATGCTAAAGGTAGATACTGTACCGCTCTCTAAATGTTGGTGATATGCTAAAGGTAGATACAGTACCGCTATCTAAATGTTGGTGATATGCTAAAGGTAGATACAGTACCGCTCTCTAAATGTTGGTGATATGCTAAAGGTAGATACAGTACCGCTCTCTAAATGTTGGTGATATGCTACAGGTAGATACAGTACCGCTCTCTAAATGTTGGTGATATGCTAAAGGTAGATACAGTACTGCTCTCTAAATGTTGGTGATATGCTAAGGGTAGATACAGTACCGCTCTCTAAATGTTGGTGATATGCTAAAGGTAGATACAGTACCGCTCTCTAAATGTTGGTGATATGCTAAAGGTAGATACAGTACCGCTCTCTAAATGTTGGTGATATGCTAAAGGTAGATACAGTACCGCACTCTAAATGTTGGTGATATGCTAAAGGTAGATACTGTACCGCTCTCTAAATGTTGGTGATATGCTAAAGGTAGATACAGTACCGCTATCTAAATGTTGGTGATATGCTAAAGGTAGATACTGTACCGCTCTCTAAATGTTGGTGATATGCTAAAGGTAGATACTGTACAGCTCTCTAAATGTTGGTGATATGCTAAAGGTAGATACTGTACCGCTCTCTAAATGTTGGTGATATGCTACAGGTAGATACAGTACCGCTCTCTAAATGTTGGTGATATGCTAAAGGTAGATACTGTACTGCTCTCTAAATGTTGGTGATATGCTAAAGGTAGATACAGTACCGCTCTCTAAATGTTGGTGATATGCTAAAGGTAGATACAGTAACGCTCTCTAAATGTTGGTGATATGCTAAAGGTAGATACAATACCGCTCTCTAAATGTTGGTGATATGCTACAGGTAGATACAGTACTGCTCTCTAATGTTGGTGATATGCTGAAGGTAGATACTGTACCGCTCTCTAAATGTTGGTGATATGCTAAAGGTAGATACAGTACCACTCTCTAAATGTTGGTGATATGCTAAAGGTAGATACAGTACCGCTCTCTAAATGTTGGTGATATGCTAAAGGTAGATACTGTACCGCTCTCTAAATGTTGGTGATATGCTAAAGGTAGATACAGTACCGCTCTTTAAATGTTGGTGATATGCTAAAGGTAGATACAGTACCGCTCTCTAAATGTTGGTGATATGCTAAAGGTAGATACAGTAACGCTCTCTAAATGTTGGTGACATGCTAAAGGTAGATACTGTACCGCTCTCTAAATGTTGGAGATATGCTAAAGGTAGATACAGTACAGCTCCCTAAAAGTTGGTGATATGCTACAACTAGATACAGTACCGCTCTCTAAATGTTGGTGATATGCTAAAGGTAGATACAGCACCGCTCTCAAAATGTTGGTGATATGCTAAAGGTAGATACAGTACCGCTCTCTAAATGTTGGTGATATGCTACAGGTAGATACAGTACCACTCTCTCTTTCTCACTCTCAATATGGGTGATATGCTAAAGTAAGATAGAGTACTGCTCTCTCAATGTCGGTGATATGCTAAAGGTAGATACAGTACCGCTCTCTAAATGTTGGTGATATGCTAAAGGTAGATACAATACCGCTCTCTAAATGTTGGTGATATGCTACAGGTAGATACAGTACCGCTCTCTAAATGTTGGTGATATGCTAAAGGTAGATACTGTACCGCTCTCTAAATGTTGGTGATATGCTAAAGGTAGATACAGTACCACTCTCTAAATGTTGGTGATATGCTAAAGGTAGATACAGTACCGCTCTCTAAATGTTGGTGATATGCTAAAGGTAGATACTGTACCGCTCTCTAAATGTTGGTGATATGCTACAGGTAGATACAGTACCGCTCTCTAAATGTTGGTGATATGCTAAAGACAGATACAGTACCACTCTTTAAATGTTGGTGATATGCTAAAGGTAGATACAGTACCGCTCTCTAAATGTTGGTGATATGCTAAAGGTAGATACAGTACCGCTCTTTAAATGTTGGTGATATGCTAAAGGTAGATACAGTACCGCTCTCTAAATGTGGGTGATATGATAAAGGTAGATACTGTACCGCTCTCTAAATGTTGGTGATATGCTACAGGTAGATACAGTACCGTTCTATAAATGTTGGTGATATGCTAAAGATAGATACAGTACCACTCTTTAAATGTTGGTGATATGCTAAAGGTAGATACAGTACCGCTCTCTAAATGTTGGTGATATGCTAAAGGTAGATACAGTACCGCTCTCTAAATGTTGGTGATATGCTAAAGGTAGATACAGTACCGCACTCTAAATGTTGGTGATATGCTAAAGGTAGATACTGTACCGCTCTCTAAATGTTGGTGATATGCTAAAGGTAGATACAGTACCGCTATCTAAATGTTGGTGATATGCTAAAGGTAGATACAGTACCGCTCTCTAAATGTTGGTGATATGCTAAAGGTAGATACAGTACCGCTCTCTAAATGTTGGTGATATGCTACAGGTAGATACAGTACCGCTCTCTAAATGTTGGTGATATGCTAAAGGTAGATACAGTACCGCTCTTTAAATGTTGGTGATATGCTAAAGGTAGATACAGTACCGCTCTCTAAATGTGGGTGATATGATAAAGGTAGATACTGTACCGCTCTCTAAATGTTGGTGATATGCTAAAGGTAGATACAGTACCGCTCTATAAATGTTGGTGATATGCTAAAGATAGATACAACCACTCTTTAAATGTTGGTGATATGCTAAAGGTAGATACAGTACCGCTCTCTAAATGTTGGTGATATGCTAAAGGTAGATACAGTACCGCTCTTTAAATGTTGGTGATATGCTAAAGGTAGATACAGTACCGCTCTCTAAATGTGGGTGATATGATAAAGGTAGATACTGTACCGCTCTCTAAATGTTGGTGATATGCTACAGGTAGATACAGTACCGCTCTATAAATGTTGGTGATATGCTAAAGATAGATACAGTACCCCTCTTTAAATGTTGGTGATATGCTAAAGGTAGATACAGTACCGCTCTCTAAATGTTGGTGATATGCTAAAGGTAGATACTGTACCGCTCTCTAAATGTTGGTGATATGCTAAAGGTAGATACAGTACCGCACTCTAAATGTTGGTGATATGCTAAAGGTAGATACTGTACCGCTCTCTAAATGTTGGTGATATGCTAAAGGTAGATACAGTACCGCTATCTAAATGTTGGTGATATGCTAAAGGTAGATACAGTACCGCTCTCTAAATGTTGGTGATATGCTACAGGTAGATACAGTACCGCTCTCTAAATGTTGGTGATATGCTAAAGGTAGATACAGTACCGCTATCTAAATGTTGGTGATATGCTAAAGGTAGATACAGTACTGCTCTCTAAATGTTGGTGATATGCTAAGGGTAGATACAGTACCGCTCTCTAAATGTTGGTGATATGCTAAAGGTAGATACTGTACCGCTCTCTAAATGTTGGTGATATGCTAAAGGTAGATACTGTACCGCTCTCTAAATGTTGGTGATATGCTAAAGGTAGATACTGTACAGCTCTCTAAATGGTAGTGATATGCTAAGGGTAGATACAGTACCACTCTCTAAATGTTGGTGATATGCTAATGTTAGATACAGTACCGCTCTCTAAATGTTGGTGATATGCTAAAGGTAGATACAGTACTGCTCTCTAAATGTTGGTGATATGCTAAAGGTAGATACAGTACCGCACTCTAAATGTTGGTGATATGCTAAAGGTAGATACTGTACCGCTCTCTAAATGTTGTTGATATGCTAAAGACAGATACAGTACCACTCTTTAAATGTTGGTGATATGCTAAAGGTAGATACAGTACCGCTCTCTAAATGTTGGTGATATGCTAAAGGTAGATACAGTACCGCTCTCTAAATGTTGGTGATATGCTAAAGATAGATACAGTACCGCTCTTTAAATGTTGGTGATATGCTAAAGGTAGATACAGTTCCGCTCTCTAAATGTGGGTAATATGATAAAGGTAGATACTGTACCGCTCTCTAAATGTTGGTGATATGCTACAGGTAGATACAGTACCGCTCTATAAATGTTGGTGATATGCTAAAGATAGATACAGTACCACTCTTTAAATGTTGGTGATATGCTAAAGGTAGATACAGTACCGCTCTCTAAATGTTGGTGATATGCTAAAGGTAGATACAGTACCGCTCTCTAAATGTTGGTGATATGCTAAAGGTAGATAGAGTACCGCTCTCTAAATGTTGGTGATATGCTAAAGGTAGATACTGTACCGCTCTCTAAATGTTGGTGATATGCTAAAGGTAGATACAGTACCGCTATCTAAATGTTGGTGATATGCTAAAGGTAGATACAGTACCGCTCTCTAAATGTTGGTGATACGCTACAGGTAGATACAGTACCGCTCTCTAAATGTTGGTGATATGCTACAGGTAGATACAGTACCGCTCTCTAAATGTTGGTGATATGCTAAAGGTAGATACAGTACTGCTCTCTAAATGTTGGTGATATGCTAATGGTAGATACAGTACCGCTCTCTAAATGTTGGTGATATGCTAAAGGTAGATACTGTACCGCTCTCTAAATGTTGGTGATATGCTAAAGGTAGATACTGTACCGCTCTCTAAATGTTGGTGATATGCTAAAGGTAGATACAGTACCGCTCTCTCTTTCTCACTCTCAATATGGGTGATATGCTAAAGTAAGATAGAGTACTGCTCTCTCAATGTTGGTGATATGCTAAAGGTAGGTACAGTACCGCTCTCTAAATGTTGGTGATATGCTACAGGTAGATACAGTACCGCTCTATAAATGTTGGTGATATGCTAAAGATAGATACAGTACCACTCTTTAAATGTTGGTGATATGCTAAAGGTAGATACAGTACCGCTCTCTAAATGTTGGTGATATGCTAAAGGTAGATACAGTACCGCTCTCTAAATGTTGGTGATATGCTAAAGGTAGATACAGTACCGCACTCTAAATGTTGGTGATATGCTAAAGGTAGATACTGTACCGCTCTCTAAATGTTGGTGATATGCTAAAGGTAGATACAGTACCGCTATCTAAATGTTGGTGATATGCTAAAGGTAGATACAGTACCGCTCTCTAAATGTTGGTGATACGCTACAGGTAGATACAGTACCGCTCTCTAAATGTTGGTGATATGCTACAGGTAGATACAGTACCGCTCTCTAAATGTTGGTGATATGCTAAAGGTAGATACAGTACTGCTCTCTCAATGTGGGTGATATGCTAAAGGTAGATACAGTACCGCTCTCTAAATGTTGGTGATATGCTAAAGGTAGATACAGTACCGCTCTCTCTTTCTCACTCTCAATATGGGTGATATGCTAAAGTAAGATAGAGTACTGCTCTCTCAATGTTGGTGATATGCTAAAGGTAGGTACAGTACCGCTCTCTAAATGTTGGTGATATGCTACAGGTAGATACAGTACCGCTCTCTCTTTCTCACTCTCAATATGGGTGATATGCTAAAGTAAGATAGAGTACTGCTCTCTCAATGTGGGTGATATGCTAAAGGTAGATACAGTACCGCTCTCTAAATGTTGGTGATATGCTAAAGGTAGATACAGTACCGCTATCTAAATGTTGGTGATATGCTAAAGGTAGATACAGTACCGCTCTCTAAATGTTAGTGATACGCTACAGGTAGATACAGTACCGCTCTCTAAATGTTGGTGATATGCTAAAGGTAGATACTGTACCGCTCTCTAAATGTTGGTGATATGCTAAAGGTAGATACAGTACCACTCTCTAAATGTTGGTGATATGCTAAAGGTAGATACTGTACCGCTCTCTAAATGTTGGTGATATGCTAAAGGTAGATACAGTACCGCTCTCTAAATGTTGGTGACATGCTAAAGGTAGATACTGTACCGCTCTCTAAATGTTGGTGATATGCTACAGGTAGATACAGTACCGCTCTCTAAATGTTGGTGATATGCTAAAGGTAGATACTGTACCGCTCTCTAAATGTTGGTGATATGCTAAAGGTAGATACTGTACCGCTCTCTAAATGTTGGTGATATGCTAAAGATAGATACTGTACAGCTCTCTAAATGTTGGTGATATGCTAAAGGTAGATACAGTACCGCTCTCTAAATGTTGGTGATATGCTAAAGGTAGATACTGTACCGCTCTCTAAATGTTGTTGATATGCTAAAGGTAGATACAGTACCGCTCTCTAAATGTTGGTGATATGCTAAAGGTAGATACTGTACCGCTCTCTAAATGTTGGTGATATGCTACAGGTAGATACAGTACCGCTCTCTAAATGTTGGTGATATGCTAAAGACAGATACAGTACCACTCTTTAAATGTTGGTGATATGCTAAAGGTAGATACAGTACCGCTCTCTAAATGTTGGTGATACGCTACAGGTAGATACAGTACCGCTCTCTAAATGTTGGTGATATGCTACAGGTAGATACAGTACCGCTCTTTAAATGTTGGTGATATGCTAAAGGTAGATACAGTACCGCTCTCTAAATGTGGGTGATATGATAAAGGTAGATACTGTACCACTCTCTAAATGTTGGTGATATGCTAAAGGTAGATACAGTACGGCTCTCTAAATGTTGGTGATATGCTAAAGGTAGATACAGTACCGCTATCTAAATGTTGGTGATATGCTAAAGGTAGATACAGTACCGCTCTCTAAATGTTGGTGATATGCTAAAGGTAGATACAGTACCGCTCTCTAAATGTTGGTGATATGCTACAGGTAGATACAGTACCGCTCTCTAAATGTTGGTGATATGCTAAAGGTAGATACTGTACAGCTCTCTAAATGTTGGTGATATGCTAAAGGTAGATACAGTACCGCTCTCTAAATGTTGGTGATATGCTAAAGGTAGATACTGTACCGCTCTCTAAATGTTGTTGATATGCTACAGGTAGATACAGTACCGCTCTCTAAATGTTGGTGATATGCTAAAGGTAGATACTGTACCGCTCTCTAAATGTTGGTGATATGCTACAGGTAGATACAGTACCGCTCTCTAAATGTTGGTGATATGCTAAAGGTAGATACAGTACCGCTCTCTAAATGTGGGTGATATGATAAAGGTAGATACTGTACCACTCTCTAAATGTTGGTGATATGCTAAAGGTAGATACAGTACCGCTCTATAAATGTTGGTGATATGCTAAAGATAGATACAGTACCACTCTTTAAATGTTGGTGATATGCTAAAGGTAGATACAGTACCGCTCTCTAAATGTTGGTGATATGCTAAAGGTAGATACAGTACCGCTCTCTAAATGTTGGTGATATGCTAAAGGTAGATACAGTACCGCACTCTAAATGTTGGTGATATGCTAAGGCTAGATATTGTGCCGCTCTCTAAATGTTGGTGATATGCTAAAGGTAGATACAGTACCGCTATCTAAATGTTGGTGATATGCTAAAGGTAGATACAGTACCGCTCTCTAAATGTTGGTGATACGCTACAGGTAGATACAGTACCGCTCTCTAAATGTTGGTGATATGCTACAGGTAGATACAGTACCGCTCTCTAAATGTTGGTGATATGCTAAAGGTAGATACAGTACTGCTCTCTAAATGTTGGTGATATGCTAAGGGTAGACACAGTACCGCTCTCTAAATGTTGGTGATATGCTAAAGGTAGGTACAGTACCGCTCTCTAAATGTTGGTGATATGCTACAGGTAGATACAGTACCGCTCTCTCTTTCTCACTCTCAATATGGGTGATATGCTAAAGTAAGATAGAGTACTGCTCTCTCAATGTGGGTGATATGCTAAAGGTAGATACAGTACCGCTCTCTAAATGTTGGTGATATGCTAAAGGTAGATACAGTACCGCTCTCTAAATGTTGGTGATATGCTAAAGGTAGATGCAGTACCGCTCTGTCTTTCTCACTCTCAATATGGGTGATATGCTAAAGTAAGATAGAGTACTGCTCTCTCAATGTTGGTGATATGCTAAAGGTAGGTACAGTACCGCTCTCTAAATGTTGGTGATATGCTACAGGTAGATACAGTACCGCTCTCTCTTTCTCACTCTCAATATGGGTGATATGCTAAAGTAAGATAGAGTACTGCTCTCTCAATGTCGGTGATATGCTAAAGGTAGATACAGTACCGCTCTCTAAATGTTGGTGATATGCTAAAGGTAGATACAGTACCGCTCTCTAAATGTTGGTGATATGCTAAAGGTAGATACAGTACCGCTCTCTAAATGTTGGTGATATGCTAAAGGTAGATACTGTACCGCTCTCTAAATGTTGGTGATATGCTAAAGGTAGATACTGTACAGCTCTCTAAATGTTGGTGATATGCTAAAGGTAGATACAGTACCGCTCTCTAAATGTTGGTGATATGCTAAAAGTAGATACTGTACCGCTCTCTAAATGTTGGTGATATGCTAAAAGTAGATACTGTACAGCTCTCTAAATGGTAGTGATATGCTACAGGTAGATACAGTACCACTCTCTAAATGTTGGTGATATGCTAAAGGTAGATACAGTACCGCTCTCTAAATGTTGGTGATATGCTAAAGGTAGATACTGTACCGCTCTCTAAATGTTGTTGATATGCTACAGGTAGATACAGTACCGCTCTCTAAATGTTGGTGATATGCTAAAGGTAGATACTGTACCGCTCTCTAAATGTTGGTGATATGCTACAGGTAGATACAGTACCACTCTCTAAATGTTGGTGATATGCTAAAGACAGATACAGTACCACTCTTTAAATGTTGGTGATATGCTAAAGGTAGATACAGTACCGCTCTCTAAATGTTGGTGATATGCTAAAGGTAGATACAGCACCGCTCTCTAAATGTTGGTGATATGCTAAAGATAGATACAGTACCGCTCTTTAAATGTTGGTGATATGCTAAAGGTAGATACAGTACCGCTCTCTAAATGTGGGTGATATGCTACAGGTAGATACAGTACCGCTCTATAAATGTTGGTGATATGCTAAAGATAGATACAGTACCACTCTTTAAATGTTGGTGATATGCTAAAGGTAGATACAGTACCGCTCTCTAAATGTTGGTGATATGCTAAAGGTAGATACAGTACCGCTCTCTAAATGTTGGTGATATGCTAAAGGTAGATACAGTACCGCACTCTAAATGTTGGTGATATGCTAAAGGTAGATACTGTACCGCTCTCTAAATGTTGGTGATATGCTAAAGATAGATACAGTACCGCTCTTTAAATGTTGGTGATATGCTAAAGGTAGATACAGTACCGCTCTCTAAATGTGGGTGATATGCTACAGGTAGATACAGTACCGCTCTATAAATGTTGGTGATATGCTAAAGATAGATACAGTACCACTCTTTAAATGTTGGTGATATGCTAAAGGTAGATACAGTACCGCTCTCTAAATGTTGGTGATATGCTAAAGGTAGATACAGTACCGCTCTCTAAATGTTGGTGATATGCTAAAAGTAGATACAGTACCGCACTCTAAATGTTGGTGATATGCTAAAGGTAGATACTGTACCGCTCTCTAAATGTTGGTGATATGCTAAAGGTAGATACAGTACCGCTATCTAAATGTTGGTGATATGCTAAAGGTAGATACAGTACCGCTCTCTAAATGTTGGTGATACGCTACAGGTAGATACAGTACCGCTCTCTAAATGTTGGTGATATGCTACAGGTAGATACAGTACCGCTCTCTAAATGTTGGTGATATGCTAAAGGTAGATACAGTACTGCTCTCTAAATGTTGGTGATATGCTAAGGGTAGATACAGTACCGCTCTCTAAATGTTGGTGATATGCTAAAGGTAGATACTGTACAGCTCTCTAAATGTTGGGGATATGCTAAAGGTAGATACTGTACCGCTCTCTAAATGTTGGTGATATGCTAAAGGTAGATACAGTACCGCTCTCTCTTTCTCACTCTCAATATGGGTGATATGCTAAAGTAAGATAGAGTACTGCTCTCTCAATGTTGGTGATATGCTAAAGGTAGGTACAGTACCGCTCTCTAAATGTTGGTGATATGCTACAGGTAGATACAGTACCGCTCTCTCTTTCTCACTCTCAATATGGGTGATATGCTAAAGTAAGATAGAGTACTGCTCTCTCAATGTGGGTGATATGCTAAAGGTAGATACAGTACCGCTCTCTAAATGTTGGTGATATGCTAAAGGTAGATACTGTACCGCTCTCTAAATGTTGGTGATATGCTACAGGTAGATACAGTACCGCTCTCTAAATGTTGGTGATATGCTAAAGGTAGATACTGTACCGCTCTCTAAATGTTGGTGATATGCTAAAGGTAGATACTGTACCGCTCTCTAAATGTTGGTGATATGCTAAAGGTAGATACTGTACAGCTCTCTAAATGTTGGTGATATGCTAAAGGTAGATACAGTACCGCTCTCTAAATGTTGGTGATATGCTAAAGGTAGATACTGTACCGCTCTCTAAATGTTGGTGATATGCTAAAAGTAGATACTGTACAGCTCTCTAAATGGTAGTGATATGCTACAGGTAGATACAGTACCACTCTCTAAATGTTGGTGATATGCTAAAGGTAGATACAGTACCGCTCTCTAAATGTTGGTGATATGCTAAAGGTAGATACTGTACCGCTCTCTAAATGTTGTTGATATGCTACAGGTAGATACAGTACCGCACTCTAAATGTTGGTGATATGCTAAAGGTAGATACTGTACCGCTCTCTAAATGTTGGTGATATGCTAAAGGTAGATACAGTACCGCTATCTAAATGTTGGTGATACGCTAAAGGTAGATACAATACCGCTCTCTAAATGTTGGTGATACGCTACAGGTAGATACAGTACCGCTCTCTAAATGTTGGTGATATGCTACAGGTAGATACAGTACCGCTCTCTAAATGTTGGTGATATGCTAAAGGTAGATACAGTACTGCTCTCTAAATGTTGGTGATATGCTAAGGGTAGATACAGTACCGCTCTCTAAATGTTGGTGATATGCTAAAGGTAGATACTGTACAGCTCTCTAAATGTTGGTGATATGCTAAAGGTAGATACTGTACCGCTCTCTAAATGTTGGTGATATGCTAAAGGTAGATACAGTACCGCTCTCTTTTTCTCACTCTCAATATGGGTGATATGCTAAAGTAAGATAGAGTACTGCTCTCTCAATGTTGGTGATATGCTAAAGGTAGGTACAGTACCGCTCTCTAAATGTTGGTGATATGCTACAGGTAGATACAGTACCGCTCTCTCTTTCTCACTCTCAATATGGGTGATATGCTAAAGTAAGATAGAGTACTGCTCTCTCAATGTGGGTGATATGCTAAAGGTAGATACAGTACCGCTCTCTAAATGTTGGTGATATGCTAAAGGTAGATACAGTACCGCTCTCTAAATGTTGGTGATATGCTATAGGTAGATACAGTACCGCTCTCTAAATGTTGGTGATATGCTAAAGGTAGATACAGTACTGCTCTCTAAATGTTGGTGATATGCTAAAGGTAGATACAGTACCGCTCTCTAAATGTTGGTGATATGCTAAAGGTAGATACTGTACCGCTCTCTAAATGTTGGTGATATGCTAAAGGTAGATACAGTACCGCTCTCTAAATGTTGGTGATATGCTAAAGGTAGATACAGTACCGCTCTCTCTTTCTCACTCTCAATATGGGTGATATGCTAAAGTAAGATAGAGTACTGCTCTCTCAATGTTGGTGATATGCTAAAGGTAGGTACAGTACCGCTCTCTAAATGTTGGTGATATGCTACAGGTAGATACAGTACCGCTCTCTCTTTCTCACTCTCAATATGGGTGATATGCTAAAGTAAGATAGAGTACTGCTCTCTCAATGTGGGTGATATGCTAAAGGTAGATACAGTACCGCTCTCTAAATGTTGGTGATATGCTAAAGGTAGATACAGTACCGCTATCTAAATGTTGGTGATATGCTAAAGGTAGATACAGTACCGCTCTCTAAATGTTAGTGATACGCTAAGGTAGATACAGTACCGCTCTCTAAATGTTGATGATATGCTACAGGTAGATACATTACCGCTATCTAAATGTTGGTGATATGCTAAAGGTAGATACAGTACCGCTCTCTAAATGTTGGTGATATGCTAAAGGTAGATACAGTACCACTCTCTAAATGTTGGTGATATGCTAAAGGTAGATACTGTACCGCTCTCTAAATGTTGGTGATATGCTAAAGGTAGATACAGTACTGCTCTCTAAATGTTGGTGACATGCTAAAGGTAGATACTGTACCGCTCTCTAAATGTTGGTGATATGCTACAGGTAGATACAGTACCGCTCTCTAAATGTTGGTGATATGCTAAAGGTAGATACTGTACCGCTCTCTAAATGTTGGTGATATGCTAAAGGTAGATACTGTACCGCTCTCTAAATGTTGGTGATATGCTAAAGGTAGATACTGTACAGCTCTCTAAATGTTGGTGATATGCTAAAGGTAGATACAGTACCGCTCTCTAAATGTTGGTGATATGCTAAAGGTAGATACTGTACCGCTCTCTAAATGTTGGTGATATGCTAAAAGTAGATACTGTACAGCTCTCTAAATGGTAGTGATATGCTACAGGTAGATACAGTACCACTCTCTAAATGTTGGTGATATGCTAAAGGTAGATACAGTACCGCTCTCTAAATGTTGGTGATATGCTAAAGGTAGATACTGTACCGCTCTCTAAATGTTGTTGATATGCTAAAGGTAGATACAGTACCGCACTCTAAATGTTGGTGATATGCTAAAGGTAGATACTGTACCGCTCTCTAAATGTTGGTGATATGCTAAAGGTAGATACAGTACCGCTATCTAAATGTTGGTGATACGCTAAAGGTAGATACAATACCGCTCTCTAAATGTTGGTGATATGCTACAGGTAGATACAGTACCGCTCTCTAAATGTTGGTGATATGCTACAGGTAGATACAGTACCACTCTCTAAATGTTGGTGATATGCTAAAGGTAGATACAGTACTGCTCTCTAAATGTTGGTGATATGCTAAAGGTAGATACAGTACCGCTCTCTAAATGTTGGTGATATGCTAAAGGTAGATACAGTACCGCTCTCTAAATGTTGGTGATATGCTAAAGGTAGATACAGTACCGCTCTCTAAATGTTGGTGATATGCTAAAGGTAGATACAGTACCGCTCTCTCTTTCTCACTCTCAATATGGGTGATATGCTAAAGTAAGATAGAGTACTGCTCTCTCAATGTGGGTGATATGCTAAAGGTAGATACAGTACCGCTCTCTAAATGTTGGTGATATGCTAAAGGTAGATACAGTACCGCTCTCTCTTTCTCACTCTCAATATGGGTGATATGCTAAAGTAAGATAGAGTTCTGCTCTCTCAATGTGGGTGATATGCTAAAGGTATATACAGTACCGCTCTCTAAATGTTGATGATATGCTAAAGGTAGATACAGTACCGCTCTCTAAATGTTGGTGATATGCTAAAGGTAGATACTGTAACGCTCTCTAAATGTTGGTGATATGCTAAAGGTAGATACAGTACCGCTCTCTTTCTCACTCTCAATATGGGTGATATGCTAAAGTAAGATAGAGTACTGCTCTCTCAATGTTGGTGATATGCTAAAGGTAGGTACAGTACCGCTCTCTAAATGTTGGTGATATGCTACAGGTAGATACAGTACCGCTCTCTCTTTCTCACTCTCAATATGGGTGATATGCTAAAGTAAGATAGAGTACTGCTCTCTCAATGTGGGTGATATGCTAAAGGTAGATACAGTACCGCTCTCTAAATGTTGGTGATATGCTAAAGGTAGATACAGTACCGCTATCTAAATGTTGGTGATATGCTAAAGGTAGATACAGTACCGCTCTCTAAATGTTAGTGATACGCTACAGGTAGATACAGTACCGCTCTCTAAATGTTGGTGATATGCTACAGGTAGATACATTACCGCTATCTAAATGTTGGTGATATGCTAAAGGTAGATACAGTACCGCTCTCTAAATGTTGGTGATATGCTAAGGTAGATACAGTACTGCTCTCTAAATGTTGGTGATATGCTACAGCTAGATACAGTACCGCTCTCTAAATGTTGGTGATATGCTAAGGGTAGATACAGTACCGCTCTCTAAATGTTGGTGATATGCTAAAGGTAGATACAGTACCGCTCTCTAAATGTTGGTGATATGCTAAAGGTAGATACTGTACCGCTCTCTAAATGTTGGTGATATGCTAAAGGTAGATAATGTACCGCTCTCTAAATGTTGGTGATATGCTAAAGGTAGATACAGTACCGCTCTCTAAATGTTGGTGATATGCTAAAGGTAGATACAGTACCTGCTCTCTCTTTCTCACTCTCAATATGGGTGATATGCTAAAGTAAGATAGAGTACCGCTCTCTAAATGTTGGTGATATGCTAAAGGTAGATACAGTACCGCTCTCTAAATGTTGGTGATATGCTAAAGGTAGATACTGTACCGCTCTCTAAATGTTGGTGATATGCTAAAGGTAGATACAGTACCGCTCTCTCTTTCTCACTCTCAATATGGGTGATATGCTAAAGTAAGATAGAGTACTGCTCTCTCAATGTTGGTGATATGCTAAAGGTAGGTACAGTACCGCTCTCTAAATGTTGGTGATATGCTACAGGTAGATACAGTACCGCTCTCTCTTTCTCACTCTCAATATGGGTGATATGCTAAAGTAAGATAGAGTACTGCTCTCTCAATGTTGGTGATATGCTAAAGGTAGATACAGTACCGCTCTCTAAATGTTGGTGATATGCTAAAGGTAGATACAGTACCGCTATCTAAATGTTGGTGATATGCTAAAGGTAGATACAGTACCGCTCTCTAAATGTTGTGATACGATAGATACAGTACCGCTCTCTAAATGTTGATGATATGCTACAGGTAGATACATTACCGCTATCTAAATGTTGGTGATATGCTAAAGGTAGATACAGTACCGCTCTCTAAATGTTGGTGATATGCTAAAGGTAGATACAGTACCACTCTCTAAATGTTGGTGATATGCTAAAGGTAGATACTGTACCGCTCTCTAAATGTTGGTGATATGCTAAAGGTAGATACAGTACTGCTCTCTAAATGTTGGTGACATGCTAAAGGTAGATACTGTACCGCTCTCTAAATGTTGGTGATATGCTACAGGTAGATACAGTACCGCTCTCTAAATGTTGGTGATATGCTAAAGGTAGATACTGTACCGCTCTCTAAATGTTGGTGATATGCTAAAGGTAGATACTGTACCGCTCTCTAAATGTTGGTGATATGCTAAAGGTAGATACTGTACAGCTCTCTAAATGTTGGTGATATGCTAAAGGTAGATACAGTACCGCTCTCTAAATGTTGGTGATATGCTAAAGGTAGATACTGTACCGCTCTCTAAATGTTGGTGATATGCTAAAAGTAGATACTGTACAGCTCTCTAAATGGTAGTGATATGCTACAGGTAGATACAGTACCACTCTCTAAATGTTGGTGATATGCTAAAGGTAGATACAGTACCGCTCTCTAAATGTTGGTGATATGCTAAAGGTAGATACTGTACCGCTCTCTAAATGTTGTTGATATGCTACAGGTAGATACAGTACCGCACTCTAAATGTTGGTGATATGCTAAAGGTTGATACTGTACCGCTCTCTAAATGTTGGTGATATGCTAAAGGTAGATACAGTACCGCTATCTAAATGTTGGTGATATGCTAAAGGTAGATACAATACCGCTCTCTAAATGTTGGTGATATGCTAAAGGTAGATACAGTACCGCTCTCTAAATGTTGGTGATATGCTAAAGGTAGATACAGTACCGCTCTCTAAATGTTGGTGATATGCTAAAGGTAGATACAGTACTGCTCTCTAAATGTTGGTGATATGCTAAGGGTAGATACAGTACCGCTCTCTAAATGTTGGTGATATGCTAAAGGTAGATACTGTACAGCTCTCTAAATGTTGGTGATATGCTAAAGGTAGATACAGTACCGCTCTCTAAATGTTGGTGATATGCTAAAGGTAGATACAGTACCGCTCTCTCTTTCTCACTCTCAATATGGGTGATATGCTAAAGTAAGATAGAGTACTGCTCTCTCAATGTTGGTGATATGCTAAAGGTAGGTACAGTACCGCTCTCTAAATGTTGGTGATATGCTACAGGTAGATACAGTACCGCTCTCTCTTTCTCACTCTCAATATGGGTGATATGCTAAAGTAAGATAGAGTACTGCTCTCTCAATGTGGGTGATATGCTAAAGGTAGATACAGTACCGCTCTCTAAATGTTGGTGATATGCTAAAGGTAGATACTGTACCGCTCTCTAAATGTTGGTGATATGCTAAAGGTAGATACTGTACCGCTCTCTAAATGTTGGTGATATGCTAAAGGTAGATACAGTACCGCTCTCTCTTTCTCACTCTCAATATGGGTGATATGCTAAAGTAAGATAGAGTACTGCTCTCTCAATGTTGGTGATATGCTAAAGGTAGATACAGTACCGCTCTCTAAATGTTGGTGATATGCTACAGGTAGATACAGTACCGCTCTCTCTTTCTCACTCTCAATATGGGTGATATGCTAAAGTAAGATAGAGTACTGCTCTCTCAATGTGGGTGATATGCTAAAGGTAGATACAGTACCGCTCTCTAAATGTTGGTGATATGCTAAAGGTAGATACAGTACCGCTATCTAAATGTTGGTGATATGCTAAAGGTAGATACAGTACCGCTCTCTAAATGTTAGTGATACGCTACAGGTAGATACAGTACCGCTCTCTAAATGTTGGTGATATGCTACAGGTAGATACATTACCGCTATCTAAATGTTGGTGATATGCTAAAGGTAGATACAGTACCGCTCTCTAAATGTTGGTGATATGCTAAAGGTAGATACAGTACTGCTCTCTAAATGTTGGTGATATGCTACAGCTAGATACAGTACCGCTCTCTAAATGTTGGTGATATGCTAAAGGTAGATACAGTACCGCTCTCTAAATGTTGGTGATATGCTACAGGTAGATACAGTACCGCTCTCTAAATGTTGGTGATATGCTAAAGGTAGATACAGTACTGCTCTCTAAATGTTGGTGATATGCTACAGCTAGATACAGTACCGCTCTCTAAATGTTGGTGATATGCTAAAGGTAGATACAGTACCGCTCTCTAAATGTTGGTGATATGCTAAAGGTAGATACAGTACCGCTCTCTAAATGTTGGTGATATGCTAAAGGTAGATACTGTACCGCTCTCTAAATGTTGGTGATATGCTTAAGGTAGATAAAGTACCGCTCTCTAAATGTTGGTGATATGCTAAAGGTAGATACAGTACCGCTCTCTAAATGTTGGTGATATGCTACAGGTAGATACAGTACCTGCTCTCTCTTTCTCACTCTCAATATGGGTGATATGCTAAAGTAAGATAGAGTACTGCTCTCTCAATGTCGGTGATATGCTAAAGGTAGATACAGTACCGCTCTCTAAATGTTGGTGATATGCTAAAGGTAGATACAGTACCGCTATCTAAATGTTGGTGATATGCTAAAGGTAGATACAGTACCGCTCTCTAAATGTTGGTGATATGCTACAGGTAGATACAGTACCTGCTCTCTCTTTCTCACTCTCAATATGGGTGATATGCTAAAGTAAGATAGAGTACTGCTCTCTCAATGTGGGTGATATGCTAAAGGTAGATACAGTACCGCTCTCTAAATGTTGGTGATATGCTAAAGGTAGATACAGTACCGCTATCTAAATGTTGGTGATATGCTAAAGGTAGATACAGTACCGCTCTCTAAATGTTGCTGATACGCTACAGGTAGATACAGTACCGCTCTCTAAATGTTGGTGATATGCTACAGGTAGATACAGTACCGCTCTCTAAATGTTGGTGATATGCTAAAGGTAGATACAGTACTGCTCTCTAAATGTTGGTGATATGCTAAAGCTAGATACAGTACCGCTCTCTAAATGTTGGTGATATGCTAAAGGTAGATACAGTACCGCTCTCTAATTGTTGGTGATATGCTAAAGGTAGATACTGTACAGCTCTCTAAATGGTAGTGATATGCTAAGGGTAGATACAGTACCACTCTCTAAATGTTGGTGATATGCTAATGTTAGATACAGTACCGCTCTCTAAATGTTGGTGATATGCTAAAGGTAGATACAGTACTGCTCTCTAAATGTTGGTGATATGCTACAGGTAGATACAGTACTGCTCTCTAAATGTTGGTGATATGCTAAAGGTAGATACATTACCGCTATCTAAATGTTGGTGATATGCTAAAGGTAGATACAGTACCGCTCTCTAAATGTTGGTGATATGCTACAGGTAGATACAGTACTGCTCTCTAAATGTTGGTGATATGCTACAGGTAGATACAGTACCGCTCTCTAAATGTTGGTGATATGCTAAAGGTAGATACTGTACCGCTCTCTAAATGTTGGTGATATGCTACAGGTAGATACAGTACCGCTCTCTAAATGTTGGTGATATGCTAAAGGTAGATACAGTACTGCTCTCTAAATGTTGGTGATATGCTAAATTTAGATACAGTACCGCTCTCTAAATGTTGGTGATATGCTAAAGGTAGATACAGTACCGCTCTCTAAATGTTGGTGATATGCTAAAGGTAGATACAGTACCGCTCTCTAAATGTTGGTGATATGCTAAAGGTAGATACTGTACCGCTCTCTAAATGTTGGTGATATGCTAAAGGTAGATACTGTACCGCTCTCTAAATGTTGGTGATATGCTAAAGGTAGATACAGTACCGCTCTCTAAATGTTCGTGATATGCTAAGGTAGATACAGTACCTGCTCTCTCTTTCTCACTCTCAATATGGGTGATATGCTAAAGTAAGATAGAGTACTGCTCTCTCAATGTGGGTGATATGCTAAAGGTAGATACAGTACCGCTCTCTAAATGTTGGTGATATGCTAAAGGTAGATACAGTACCGCTATCTAAATGTTGGTGATATGCTAAAGGTAGATACAGTACCGCTCTCTAAATGTTGGTGATATGCTACAGGTAGATACAGTACCTGCTCTCTCTTTCTCACTCTCAATATGGGTGATATGCTAAAGTAAGATAGAGTACTGCTCTCTCAATGTGGGTGATATGCTAAAGGTAGATACAGTACCGCTCTCTAAATGTTGGTGATATGCTAAAGGTAGATACAGTACCGCTATCTAAATGTTGGTGATATGCTAAAGGTAGATACAGTACCGCTCTCTAAATGTTGCTGATATGCTAAAGGTAGATACAGTACCGCTCTCTAAATGTTGGTGATATGCTAAAGGTAGATACAGTACCGCTCTCTAAATGTTGGTGATATGCTAAAGGTAGATACAGTACTGCTCTCTAAATGTTGGTGATATGCTACAGCTAGATACAGTACCGCTCTCTAAATGTTGGTGATATGCTAAAGGTAGATACAGTACTGCTCTCTAAATGTTGGTGATATGCTACAGGTAGATACAGTACTGCTCTCTAAATGTTGGTGATATGCTACAGGTAGATACAGTACCGCTCTCTAAATGTTGGTGATATGCTAATGTTAGATACAGTACCGCTCTCTAAATGTTGGTGATATGCTAAAGGTAGATACTGTACTGCTCTCTAAATGTTGGTGATATGCTAAAGGTAGATACAGTACCGCTCTCTAAATGTTGGTGATATGCTAAAGGTAGATACAGTACCGCTCTCTAAATGTTGGTGATATGCTACAGGTAGATACAGTACCGCTCTCTAAACTCTCAATATGGGTGATATGCTAAAGTAAGATAGAGTACTGCTCTCTCAATGTGGGTGATATGCTAAAGGTAGATACAGTACCGCTCTCTAAATGTTGGTGATATGCTAAAGGTAGATACTGTACAGCTCTCTAAATGTTGGTGATATGCTAAAGGTAGATACTGTACCGCTTCTCTAAATGTTGGTGATATGCTAAAGGTAGATACAGTACCGCTCTCTCTTTCTCACTCTCAATATGGGTGATATGCTAAAGTAAGATATACTGCTCTCTCAATGTTGGTGATATGCTAAAGGTAGGTACAGTACCGCTCTCTAAATGTTGGTGATATGCTACAGGTAGATACAGTACCGCTCTCTCTTTCTCACTCTCAATATGGGTGATATGCTAAAGTAAGATAGAGTACTGCTCTCTCAATGTGGGTGATATGCTAAAGGTAGATACAGTACCGCTCTCTAAATGTTGGTGATATGCTAAAGGTAGATACAGTACCGCTATCTAAATGTTGGTGATATGCTAAAGGTAGATACAGTACCGCTCTCTAAATGTTAGTGATACGCTACAGGTAGATACAGTACCGCTCTCTAAATGTTGGTGATATGCTACAGGTAGATACATTACCGCTATCTAAATGTTGGTGATATGCTAAAGGTAGATACAGTACCGCTCTCTAAATGTTGGTGATATGCTAAAGGTAGATACAGTACTGCCCTCTAAATGTTGGTGATATGCTACAGCTAGATACAGTACCGCTCTCTAAATGTTGGTGATATGCTAAGGGTAGATACAGTACCGCTCTCTAAATGTTGGTGATATGCTACAGGTAGATACAGTACCGCTCTCTAAATGTTGGTGATATGCTAAAGGTAGATACAGTACTGCTCTCTAAATGTTGGTGATATGCTACAGCTAGATACAGTAACGCTCTCTAAATGTTGGTGATATGCTAAAGGTAGATACAGTACCGCTCTCTAAATGTTGGTGATATGCTAAAGGTAGATACAGTACCGCTCTCTAAATGTTGGTGATATGCTAAAGGTAGATACTGTACCGCTCTCTAAATGTTGGTGATATGCTAAAGGTAGATAATGTACCGCTCTCTAAATGTTGGTGATATGCTAAAGGTAGATACAGTACCGCTCTCTAAATGTTCGTGATATGCTACAGGTAGATACAGTACCTGCTCTCTCTTTCTCACTCTCAATATGGGTGATATGCTAAAGTAAGATAGAGTACTGCTCTCTCAATGTGGGTGATATGCTAAAGGTAGATACAGTACCGCTCTCTAAATGTTGGTGATATGCTAAAGGTAGATACAGTACCGCTATCTAAATGTTGGTGATATGCTAAAGGTAGATACAGTACCGCTCTCTAAATGTTCGTGATATGCTACAGGTAGATACAGTACCTGCTCTCTCTTTCTCACTCTCAATATGGGTGATATGCTAAAGTAAGATAGAGTACTGCTCTCTCAATGTGGGTGATATGCTAAAGGTAGATACAGTACCGCTCTCTAAATGTTGGTGATATGCTAAAGGTAGATACAGTACCGCTATCTAAATGTTGGTGATATGCTAAAGGTAGATACAGTACCGCTCTCTAAATGTTGCTGATACGCTACAGGTAGATACAGTACCGCTCTCTAAATGTTGGTGATATGCTAAAGGTAGATACAGTACCGCTCTCTAAATGTTGGTGATATGCTAAAGGTAGATACATTACTGCTCTCTAAATGTTGGTGATATGCTACAGCTAGATACAGTAACGCTCTCTAAATGTTGGTGATATGCTAAAGGTAGATACAGTACCGCTCCCTAAATGTTGGTGATATGCTAAAGGTAGATACAGTACTGCTCTCTAAATGTTGGTGATATGCTACAGGTAGATACAGTACCGCTCTCTAAATGTTGGTGATATGCTAATGTTAGATACAGTACCGCTCTCTAAATGTTGGTGATATGCTAAAGGTAGATACATTACTGCTCTCTAAATGTTGGTGATATGCTAAAGGTAGATACAGTACCGCTCTCTAAATGTTGGTGATATGCTAAAGGTAGATACTGTACCGCTCTCTAAATGTTGGTGATATGCTACAGGTAGATACAGTACCGCTCTCTCTTTCTCACTCTCAATATGTGTGATATGCTAAAGTAAGATAGAGTACTGCTCTCTCAATGTGGGTGATATGCTAAAGGTAGATACAGTACCGCTCTCTAAATGTTGGTGATATGCTAAAGGTAGATACAGTACCGCTCTCTAAATGTTGGTGATATGCTAAAGGTAGATACAGTAACGCTCTCTAAATGTTGGTGATATGCTAAAGGTAGATACTGTACCGCTCTCTAAATGTTGGAGATATGCTAAAGGTAGATACAGTACAGCTCCCTAAAAGTTGGTGATATGCTAAAGGTAGATACAGTACCGCTCTCTAAATGTTGGTGATATGCTAAAGATAGATACAGTACCGCTCTTTAAATGTTGGTGATATGCTAAAGGTAGATACAGTACCGCTCTCTAAATGTGGGTGATATGATAAAGGTAGATACTGTACCGCTCTCTAAATGTTGGTTATATGCTAAAGGTAGATACAGTACCGCTCTCTAAATGTTGGTGATATGCTAAAGATAGATACAGTACCGCTCTTTAAATGTTGGTGATATGCTAAAGGTAGATACAGTACCGCTCTCTAAATGTTGGTGATATGCTAAAGGTAGATACAGTACCGCTCTCTAAATGTTGGTGATATGCTAAAGGTAGATACAGTACCGCTCTCTAAATGTTGGTGATATGCTAAAGGTAGATACAGTACCGCACTCTAAATGTTGGTGATATGCTAAAGGTAGATACTGTACCGCTCTCTAAATGTTGGTTATATGCTACAGGTAGATACAGTACCGCTCTCTAAATGTTGGTGATATGCTAAAGATAGATACAGTACCGCTCTTTAAATGTTGGTGATATGCTAAAGGTAGATACAGTACCGCTCTCTAAATGTTGGTGATATGCTAAAGGTAGATACAGTACCGCTCTCTAAATGTTGGTGATATGCTAAAGGTAGATACAGTACCGCACTCTAAATGTTGGTGATATGCTAAAGGTAGATACTGTACCGCTCTCTAAATGTTGGTGATATGCTAAAGGTAGATACAGTACCGCTCTCTAAATGTTGGTGATATGCTAAAGGTAGATACAGTACTGCTCTCTAAATGTTGGTGATATGCTACAGGTAGATACAGTACCGCTCTCTAAATGTTGGTGATATGCTAAAGGTAGATGCAGTACCGCTCTCTAAATGTTGGTGATATGCTAAAGGTAGATACTGTACTGCTCTCTCAATGTGGGTGATATGCTAAAGGTAGATACAGTACCGCTCTCTAAATGTTGGTGATATGCTAAAGGTAGATACAGTACTGCTCTCTAAATGTTGGTGATATGCTACAGGTAGATACAGTACCGCTCTCTCTTTCTCACTCTCAATATGGGTGATATGCTAAAGTAAGATAGAGTACTGCTCTCTCAATGTGGGTGATATGCTAAAGGTAGATACAGTACCGCTCTCTAAATGTTGGTGATATGCTAAAGGTAGATACAGTACCGCTCTCTAAATGTTGGTGATATGCTAAAGGTAGATACAGTACCGCTCTCTAAATGTTGGTGATATGCTAAAGGTAGATACAGTACCGCTCTCTAAATGTTGGTGATATGCTAAAGGTAGATACAGTACCGCTCTCTAAATGTTGGTGATATGCTAAAGGTAGATACAGTACCGCTCTCTAAATGTTGGAGATATGCTAAAGGTAGATACAGTACCGCTCTCTCAATGTTGGTGATATGCTAAAGGTAGATACAGTACCGCTCTCTAAATGTTGGTGATATGCTACAGGTAGATACAGTACCGCTCTCTAAATGTTGGTGATATGCTAAAGGTAGATACTGTTCCGCTCTCTAAATGTTGGTGATATGGTAAAGGTTGATACTGTACCGCTCTCTAAATGTTGGTGATATGCTAAAGGTAGATACAGTACCGCTCTCTAAATATTGGTGATATGCTAAAGGTAGATACAGTACCGCTCTCTAAATGTTGGTGATATGCTAAAGGTAGATACAGTACCGCTCTCTAAATGTTGGTGATATGCTAAAGATAGATACAGTACCGCTCTCTAAATGTTGGTGATATGCTAAAGGTAGATACTGTACCGCTCTCTAAATGTTGGTGATATGCTAAAGGTAGATACAGTACCGCTCTCTAAATGTTGGTGATATGCTACAGGTAGATACAGTACCGCTCTCTCTTTCTCACTCTCAATATGGGTGATATGCTAAAGTAAGATAGAGTACTGCTCTCTCAATGTTGGTGATATGCTAAAGGTAGATACAGTACCGCTCTCTAAATGTTGGTGATATGCTACAGGTAGATACAGTACCGCTCTCTCTTTCTCACTCTCAATATGGGTGATATGCTAAAGTAAGATAGAGTACTGCTCTCTCAATGTTGGTGATATGCTAAAGGTAGATACAGTACCGCTCTCTAAATGTTGGTGATATGCTAAATGTAGATACAGTAACGCTCTCTCAATGTGGGTGATATGCTAAAGGTAGATACAGTACCGCTCTCTAAATGTTGGTGATATGCTAAAGGTAGATACAGTACCGCTCTCTAAATGTTGGTGATATGCTAAAGGTAGATACAGTACCGCTCTCTAAATGTTGGTGATATGCTAAAGGTAGATACTGTACCGCTCTCTAAATGTTGGTGATATGCTAAAGGTAGATACAGTACCGCTCTCTAAATGTTGGTGATATGCTACAGGTAGATACAGTACCGCTCTCTCTTTCTCACTCTCAATATGGGTGATATGCTAAAGTAAGATAGAGTACTGCTCTCTCAATGTTGGTGATATGCTAAAGGTAGATACAGTACCGCTCTCTAAATGTTGGTGATATGCTAAAGGTAGATACAGTACCGCTCTCTAAATGTTGGTGATATGCTAAAGGTAGATACAGTACCGCTCTCTAAATGTTGGTAATATGCTAAAGGTAGATACAGTACCGCTCTCTAAATGTTGGTGATATGCTAAAGGTAGATACTGTACCGCTCTCTAAATGTTGGTGATATGCTAAAGGTAGATACAGTACCGCTCTCTAAATGTTGGTGATATGCTAAAGGTAGATACAGTACTGCTCTCTAAATGTTGGTGATATGCTACAGGTAGATACAGTACCGCTCTCTAAATGTTGGTGATATGCTAAAGGTAGATGCAGTACCGCTCTCTAAATGTTGGTGATATGCTAAAGGTAGATACTGTACTGCTCTCTCAATGTGGGTGATATGCTAAAGGTAGATACAGTACCGCTCTCTAAATGTTGGTGATATGCTAAAGGTAGATACAGTACTGCTCTCTAAATGTTGGTGATATGCTAAAGGTAGATACAGTACCGCTCTCTCTTTCTCACTCTCAATATGGGTGATATGCTAAAGGTAGATACAGTACCGCTCTCTAAATGTTGGTGATATGCTAAAGGTAGATACAGTACCGCTCTCTAAATGTTGGTGATATGCTAAAGGTAGATACAGTACCGCTCTCTAAATGTTGGAGATATGCTAAAGGTAGATACAGTACCGCTCTCTCAATGTTGGTGATATGCTAAAGGTAGATACAGTACCGCTCTCTAAATGTTGGTGATATGCTACAGGTAGATACAGTACCGCTCTCTAAATGTTGGTGATATGCTAAAGGTAGATACTGTACCGCTCTCTAAATGTTGGTGATATGGTAAAGGTTGATACTGTACCGCTCTCTAAATGTTGGTGATATGCTAAAGGTAGATACAGTACCGCTCTCTAAATATTGGTGATATGCTAAAGGTAGATACAGTACCACTCCCTAAAAGTTGGTGATATGCTAAAGGTAGATACAGTACCGCTCTCTAAATGTTGGTGATATGCTAAAGATAGATACAGTACCGCTCTTTAAATGTTGGTGATATGCTAAAGGTAGATACAGTACCGCTCTCTAAATGTTGGTGATATGCTAAAGATAGATACAGTACCGCTCTCTAAATGTTGGTGATATGCTACAGGTAGATACAGTACCGCTCTCTACTCTCAATATGGGTGATATGCTAAAGTAAGATAGAGTACTGCTCTCTCAATGTTGGTGATATGCTAAAGGTAGATACAGTACCGCTCTCTAAATGTTGGTGATATGCTACAGGTAGATACAGTACCGCTCTCTCTTTCTCACTCTCAATATGGGTGATATGCTAAAGTAAGATAGAGTACTGCTCTCTCAATGTTGGTGATATGCTAAAGGTAGATACAGTACCGCTCTCTAAATGTTGGTGATATGCTAAATGTAGATACAGTACCGCTCTCTCAATGTGGGTGATATGCTAAAGGTAGATACAGTACCGCTCTCTAAATGTTGGTGATATGCTAAAGGTAGATACTGTACCGCTCTCTAAATGTTGGTGATATGCTAAAGGTAGATACAGTACCGCTCTCTAAATGTTGGTGATATGCTACAGGTAGATACAGTACCGCTCTCTCTTTCTCACTCTCAATATGGGTGATATGCTAAAGTAAGATAGAGTACTGCTCTCTCAATGTTGGTGATATGCTAAAGGTAGATACAGTACCGCTCTCTAAATGTTGGTGATATGCTAAATGTAGATACAGTACCGCTCTCTAATTGTTGGTGATATGCTAAAGGTAGATACAGTACCGCTCTCTAAATGTTGGTGATATGCTAAAGGTAGATACTGTACCGCTCTCTAAATGTTGGTGATATGCTAAAGGTAGATACAGTACCGCTCTCTAAATGTTGGTGATATTCTAAATTTAGATACAGTACCACTCTCTAAATGTTGGTGATATGCTAAAGGTAGATACAGTACCGTTCTCTAAATGTTGGTGATATGCTAAAGATAGATACAGTACCGCTCTCTAAATGTTGGTGATATGCTAAAGGTAGATACAGTACCGCTCTCTAAATGTTGGTGATATGCTAAAGGTAGATACAGTACCGCTCTCTAAATGTTGGTGATATGCTACAGGTAGATACAGTACCGCTCTCTCTTTCTCACTCTCAATATGGGTGATATGCTAAAGTAAGATAGAGTACTGCTCTCTCAATGTTGGTGATATGCTAAAGGTAGATACAGTACCGCTCTCTAAATGTTGGTGATATGCTACAGGTAGATACAGTACCGCTCTCTCTTTCTCACTCTCAATATGGGTGATATGCTAAAGTAAGATAGAGTACCGCTCTCTAAATGTTGGTGATATGCTAAAGGTAGATACTGTACCGCTCTCTAAATGTTGGTGATATGCTAAAGGTAGATACAGTACCGCTCTCTAAATGTTGGTGATATGCTAAAGGTAGATACAGTACCGCTCTCTAAATGTTGGTGAAATGGTAAAGGTAGATACTGTACCGCTCTCTAAATGTTGGTGATATGCTAAAGGTAGATACAGTACCGCTCTCTCTTTCTCACTCTCAATATGGGTGATATGCTAAAGTAAGATAGAGTACCGCTCTCTCAATGTTGGTGATATGCTAAAGGTAGATACAGTACTGCTCTCTAAATGTTGGTGATATGCTAAATGTAGATACAGTACCGCTCTCTCAATGTGGGTGATATGCTAAAGGTAGATACAGTACCGCTCTCTAAATGTTGGTGATATGCTAAAGATAGATACAGTACCGCTCTTTAAATGTTGGTGATATGCTAAAGGTAGATACAGTACCGCTCTCTAAATGTTGGTGATATGCTAAAGATAGATACAGTACCGCTCTCTAAATGTTGGTGATATGCTACAGGTAGATACAGTACCGCTCTCTCTTTCTCACTCTCAATATGGGTGATATGCTAAAGTAAGATAGAGTACTGCTCTCTCAATGTTGGTGATATGCTAAAGGTAGATACAGTACCGCTCTCTAAATGTTGGTGATATGCTAAATGTAGATACAGTACCGCTCTCTTTCTCACTCTCAATATGGGTGATATGCTAAAGTAAGATAGAGTACTGCTCTCTCAATGTTGGTGATATGCTAAAGGTAGATACAGTACCGCTCTCTAAATGTTGGTGATATGCTAAATGTAGATACAGTACCGCTCTCTCAATGTGGGTGATATGCTAAAGGTAGATACAGTACCGCTCTCTAAATGTTGGTGATATGCTAAAGGTAGATACAGTATCGCTCTCTAAATGTTGGTGATATGCTAAAGGTAGATACAGTACCGCTCTCTAAATGTTGGTGATATGCTAAAGGTAGATACAGTATCGCTCTCTAAATGTTGGTGATATGCTAAAGGTAGATACAGTACCGCTCTCTAAATGTTGGTGATATGCTACAGGTAGATACAGTACCGCTCTCTCTTTCTCACTCTCAATATGGGTGATATGCTAAAGTAAGATAGAGTACCGCTCTCTCAATGTTGGTGATATGCTAAAGGTAGATACAGTACCGCTCTCTAAATGTTGGTGATATGCTAAATGTAGATACAGTACCGCTCTCTAAATGTTGGTGATATGCTAAAGGTAGATACAGTACCGCTCTCTAAATGTTGGTGATATGATAAAGGTAGATACTGTACCGCTCTCTAAATGTTGGTGATATGCTAAAGGTAGATACAGTACCGCTCTCTAAATGTTGGTGATATGCTAAATTTAGATACAGTACCGCTCTCTAAATGTTGGTGATATGCTAAAGGTAGATACAGTACCGCTCTCTAAATGTTGGTGATATGCTAAAGGTAGATACTGTACCGCTCTCTAAATGTTGGTGATATGCTAAAGGTAGATACAGTACCGCTCTCTCAATGTGGGTGATATGCTAAAGGTAGATACAGTACCGCTCTCTAAATGTTGGTGATATGCTAAAGGTAGATACAGTACCGCTCTCTAAATGTTGGTGATATGCTAAAGGTAGATACAGTACCGCTCTCTAAATGTTGGTGAAATGCTCAAGGTAGATACTGTACCGCTCTCTAAATGTTGGTGATATGCTAAAGGTAGATACAGTACCGCTCTCTAAATGTTGGTGATATGCTAAAGGTAGATACAGTACCGCTCTCTAAATGTTGGTGATATGCTACAGGTAGATACAATACCGCTCTCTCTTTCTCACTCTCAATATGGGTGATATGCTAAAGTAAGATAGAGTACTGCTCTCTCAATGTTGGTGATATGCTAAAGGTAGATACAGTACCGCTCTCTAAATGTTGGTGATATGCTAAATGTAGATACAGTACCGCTCTCTCAATGTGGGTGATATGCTAAAGGTAGATACAGTACCGCTCTCTAAATGTTGGTGATATGCTAAATGTAGATACTGTACCGCTCTCTAAATGTTGGTGATATGCTAAAGGTAGATACAGTACCGCTCTCTAAATGTTGGTGATATGCTAAAGGTAGATACTGTACCGCTCTCTAAATGTTGGTGATATGCTAAAGGTAGATACTGTACCGCTCTCTAAATGTTGGTGATATGCTAAAGGTAGATACAGTACCGCTCTCTAAATGTTGGTGATATGCTAAAGGTAGATACAGTACCGCTCTCTAAATGTTGGTGATATGCTAAAGGTAGATACAGTACCGCTCTATAAATGTTGGTGATATGCTAAAGGTAGATACTGTACCGCTCTCTAAATGTTGGTGATATGCTAAAGGTAGATACAGTACCGCTCTCTAAATGTTGGTGATATGCTACAGGTAGATACAGTACCGCTCTCTCTTTCTCACTCTCAATATGGGTGATATGCTAAAGTAAGATAGAGTACCGCTCTCTAAATGTTGGTGATATGCTAAAGGTAGATACAGTACCGCTCTCTAAATGTTGGTGATATGCTAAATGTAGATACAGTACCGCTCTCTAAATGTTGGTGATATGCTAAAGGTAGATACAGTACCGCTCTCTAAATGTTGGTGATATGCTAAAGGTAGATACTGTACCGCTCTCTAAATGTTGGTGATATGCTAAAGGTAGATACTGTACCGCTCTCTAAATGTTGGTGATATGCTAAATTTAGATACAGTACCGCTCTCCAAATTGTTGTGATATGCTAAAGGTAGATACAGTACCGCTCTCTAAATGTTGGTGATATGCTAAAGGTAGATACAGTACCGCTCTCTAAATGTTGGTGATATGCTAAAGGTAGATACAGTACCGCTCTCTCAATGTGGGTGATATGCTAAAGGTAGATACAGTACCGCTCTCTAAATGTTGGTGCTATGCTAAAGGTAGATACAGTACCGCTCTCTAAATGTTGGTGATATGCTAAAGGTAGATACAGTACCGCTCTCTAAATGTTGGTGAAATGCTCAAGGTAGATACTGTACCGCTCTCTAAATGTTGGTGATATGCTAAAGGTAGATACAGTACCGCTCTCTAAATGTTGGTGATATGCTAAAGGTAGATACAGTACCGCTCTCTAAATGTTGGTGATATGCTACAGGTAGATACAATACCGCTCTCTCTTCTCACTCTCAATATGGGTGATATGCTAAAGTAAGATAGAGTACTGCTCTCTCAATGTTGGTGATATGCTAAAGGTAGATACAGTACCGCTCTCTAAATGTTGGTGATATGCTAAATGTAGATACAGTACCGCTCTCTCAATGTGGGTGATATGCTAAAGGTAGATACAGTACCGCTCTCTAAATGTTGGTGATATGCTAAATGTAGATACTGTACCGCTCTCTAAATGTTGGTGATATGCTAAAGGTAGATACAGTACCGCTCTCTAAATGTTGGTGATATGCTAAAGGTAGATACTGTACCGCTCTCTAAATGTTGGTGATATGCTAAAGGTAGATACAGTACCGCTCTCTAAATGTTGGTGATATGCTAAAGGTAGATACTGTACCGCTCTCTAAATGTTGGTGATATGCTAAAGGTAGATACAGTACCGCTCTCTAAATGTTGGTGAAATGCTCAAGGTAGATACTGTACCGCTCTCTAAATGTTGGTGATATGCTAAAGGTAGATACAGTACCGCTCTCTAAATGTTGGTGATATGCTAAAGGTAGATACAGTACCGCTCTCTAAATGTTGGTGATATGCTACAGGTAGATACAATACCGCTCTCTCTTTCTCACTCTCAATATGGGTGATATGCTAAAGTAAGATAGAGTACTGCTCTCTCAATGTTGGTGATATGCTAAATGTAGATACAGTACCGCTCTCTCAATGTGGGTGATATGCTAAAGGTAGATACAGTACCGCTCTCTAAATGTTGGTGATATGCTAAATGTAGATACTGTACCGCTCTCTTTATTGGTGATATGCTAAAGGTAGATACAGTACCGCTCTCTAAATGTTGGTGATATGCTAAAGGTAGATACAGTACCGCTCTCTAAATGTTGGTGATATGCTAAAGGTAGATACTGTACCGCTCTCTAAATGTTGGTGATATGCTAAAGGTAGATACTGTACCGCTCTCTAAATGTTGGTGATATGCTAAAGGTAGATACAGTACCGCTCTCTAAATGTTGGTGATATGCTAAAGGTAGATACAGTACCGCTCTCTAAATGTTGGTGATATGCTAAAGGTAGATACAGTACCGCTCTCTAAATGTTGGTGATATGCTACAGGTAGATACAATACCGCTCTCTCTTTCTCACTCTCAATATGGGTGATATGCTAAAGTAAGATAGAGTACTGCTCTCTCAATGTTGGTGATATGCTAAAGGTAGATACAGTACCGCTCTCTAAATGTTGGTGATATGCTAAATGTAGATACAGTACCGCTCTCTCAATGTGGGTGATATGCTAAAGGTAGATACAGTACCGCTCTCTAAATGTTGGTGATATGCTAAATGTAGATACTGTACCGCTCTCTAAATGTTGGTGATATGCTAAAGGTAGATACAGTACCGCTCTCTAAATGTTGGTGATATGCTAAAGGTAGATACAGTACCGCTCTCTAAATGTTGGTGATATGCTAAAGGTAGATACTGTACCGCTCTCTAAATGTTGGTGATATGCTAAAGGTAGATACTGTACCGCTCTCTAAATGTTGGTGATATGCTAAAGGTAGATACAGTACCGCTCTCTAAATGTTGGTGATATGCTAAAGGTAGATACAGTACCGCTCTCTAAATGTTGGTGATATGCTAAAGGTAGATACTGTACCGCTCTCTAAATGTTGGTGATATGCTAAAGGTAGATACAGTACCGCTCTCTAAATGTTGGTGATATGCTAAAGGTAGATACTGTACCGCTCTCTAAATGTTGGTGATATGCTAAAGGTAGATACAGTACCGCTCTCTAAATGTTGGTGATATGCTAAAGGTAGATACTGTACCGCTCTCTAAATGTTGGTGATATGCTAAAGGTAGATACAGTACCGCTCTCTAAATGTTGGTGATATGCTAAAGGTAGATACAGTACCGCTCTCTAAATGTTGGTGATATGCTAAAGGTAGATACAGTACCGCTCTCTAAATGTTGGTGATATGCTAAATTTAGATACAGTACCGCTCTCTAAATGTTGGTGATATGCTAAAGGTAGATACAGTACCGCTCTCTAAATGTTGGTGATATGCTAAAGGTAGATACTGTACCGCTCTCTAAATGTTGGTGATATGCTAAAGGTAGATACAGTACCGCTCTCTAAATGTTGGTGATATGCTAAAGGTAGATACAGTACAGCTCTCTAAATGTTGGTGATATGCTAAAGGTAGATACAGTACCGCTCTCTCTTTCTCACTCTCAATATGGGTGATATGCTAAAGTAAGAGAGTACTGCTCTCTCAATGTGGGTGATATGCTAAAGGTATATACAGTACCGCTCTCTAAATGTTGATGATATGCTAAAGTTAGATACTGTACCGCTCTCTAAATGTTGGTGATATGCTAAAGGTAGATACAGTACCGCTCTCTAAATGTTGGTGATATGCTAAAGGTAGATACAGTACCGCTCTCTAAATGTTGGTGATATGCTAAAGGTATATACAGTACCGCTCTCTAAATGTTGGTGATATGCTAAAGGTAGATACAGTACCACTCTCTAAATGTTGGTGATATGCTAAAGGTAGATACAGTACGGCTCTCTAAATGTTGGTGATATGCTAAAGGTAGATACAGTACGGCTCTCTAAATGTTGGTGATATGCTACAGGTAGATACAGTACCGCTCTCTAAATGTTGGTGATATGCTAAAGGTAGATACAGTACCGCTCTCTAAATGTTGGTGATATGCTAAAGGTAGATACAGTACCGCTCTCTAAATGTTGGTGATATGCTAAAGGTAGATACAGTACCGCTCTCTAAATGTTGGTGATATGCTAAAGGTAGATACAGTACCGCTCTCTAAATGTTGGTGATATGCTAAAGGTAGATACTGTATCGCTCTCTAAATGTTGGTGATATGCTAAAGGTAGATACAGTACCGCTCTCTAAATGTTGGTGAAATGCTAAAGGTAGATACACTACCGCTCTCTAAATGTTGGTGATATGCTAAAGTTAGATACAGTACCGCTCTCTAAATGTTAGTGATATGCTAAATTTAGATACAGTACCGCTCTCTAAATGTTGGTGATATGCTAAAGGTAGATACAGTACCGCTCTCTAAATGTTGGTGATATGCTAAAGGTAGATACTGTACCGCTCTCTAAATGTTGGTGATATGCTAAAGGTAGATACATTACCGCTCTCTAAATGTTGGTGATATGCTAAAGGTAGATACTGTACCGCTCTCTAAATGTTGGTGATATGCTAAAGGTAGATACAGTACCGCTCTCTAAATGTTTGTGATATGCTAAAGGTAGATACTGTACCGCTCTCTAAATGTTGGTGATATGCTAAAGGTAGATACAGTACCGCTCTCTAAATGTTGGTGATATGCTACAGGTAGATACAGTACCGCTCTCTAAATGTTGGTGATATGCTAAAGGTAGATACAGTACCGCTCTCTAAATGTTGGTGATATGCTACAGGTAGATACAGTACCGCTCTCTCTTTCTCACTCTCAATATGGGTGATATGCTAAAGTAAGATAGAGTACTGCTCTCTCAATGTGGGTTATATGCTAAAGGTAGATACAGTACGGCTCTCTAAATGTTGGTGATATGCTAAAGGTAGATACAGTACCGCTCTCTAAATGTGGGTGATATGCTAAAGGTAGATACAGTACGGCTCTCTAAATGTTGGTGATATGCTAAAGGTAGATACAGTACGGCTCTCTAAATGTTGGTGATATGCTAAAGGTAGATACAGTACGGCTCTCTAAATGTTGGTGATATGCTAAAGGTAGATACAGTACGGCTCTCTAAATGTTGGTGATATGCTAAAGGTAGATACAGTACGGCTCTCTAAATGTTGGTGATATGCTAAAGGTAGATACAGTACGGCTCTCTAAATGTTTGTGATATGCTAAAGGTAGATACAGTACCGCTCTCTAAATGTGGGTGATATGCTAAAGGTAGATACAGTACCGCTCTCTAAATGTTGGTGATATGCTACAGGTAGATACAGTACCGCTCTCTAAATGTTGGTGATATGCTACAGGTAGATACAGTACCGCTCTCTAAATGTTGGTGATATGCTACAGGTAGATACAGTACCGCTCTCTCTTTCTCACTCTCAATATGGGTGATATGCTAAAGTAAGATAGAGTACTGCTCTCTCAATGTGGGTTATATGCTAAAGGTAGATACAGTACGGCTCTCTAAATGTTGGTGATATGCTAAAGGTAGATACAGTACCGCTCTCTAAATGTGGGTGATATGCTAAAGGTAGATACAGTACGGCTCTCTAAATGTTGGTGATATGCTAAAGTTAGATACAGTACCGCTCTCTAAATGTTAGTGATATGCTAAATTTAGATACAGTACCGCTCTCTAAATGTTGGTGATATGCTAAAGGTAGATACAGTACCGCTCTCTAAATGTTGGTGATATGCTACAGGTAGATACAGTACCGCTCTCTCTTTCTCACTCTCAATATGGGTGATATGCTAAAGTAAGATAGAGTACTGCTCTCTCAATGTGGGTGATATGCTAAAGGTATATACAGTACCGCTCTCTAAATGTTGATGATATGCTAAAGGTAGATACAGTACCGCTCTCTAAATGTTGGTGATATGCTAAAGGTAGATACTGTACCGCTCTCTAAATGTTGGTGATATGCTAAAGGTAGATACAGTACCGCTCTCTAAATGTTGGTGATATGCTAAAGGTAGATACAGTACCGCTCTCTAAATGTTGGTGATATGCTAAAGGTAGATACAGTACCGCTCTCTAAATGTTGGTGATATGCTAAATTTAGATACAGTACCGCTCTCTAAATGTTGGTGATATGCTAAAGGTAGATACAGTACCGCTCTCTAAATGTTGGTGATATGCTAAAGGTAGATACTGTACCGCTCTCTAAATGTTGGTGATATGCTAAAGGTAGATACAGTACCGCTCTCTAAATGTTGGTGATATGCTAAAGGTAGATACAGTACCGCTCTCTAAATGTTGGTGATATGCTAAAGGTAGATACAGTACCGCTCTCTCTTTCTCACTCTCAATATGGGTGATATGCTAAAGTAAGATAGAGTACTGCTCTCTCAATGTGGGTGATATGCTAAAGGTATATACAGTACCGCTCTCTAAATGTTGATGATATGCTAAAGGTAGATACTGTACCGCTCTCTAAATGTTGGTGATATGCTAAAGGTAGATACAGTACCGCTCTCTAAATGTTGGTGATATGCTAAAGGTAGATACAGTACCGCTCTCTAAATGTTGGTGATATGCTAAAGGTATATACAGTACCGCTCTCTAAATGTTGGTGATATGCTAAAGGTAGATACAGTACCACTCTCTAAATGTTGGTGATATGCTAAAGGTAGATACAGTACGGCTCTCTAAATGTTGGTGATATGCTAAAGGTAGATACAGTACGGCTCTCTAAATGTTGGTGATATGCTACAGGTAGATACAGTACCGCTCTCTAAATGTTGGTGATATGCTAAAGGTAGATACAGTACCGCTCTCTAAATGTTGGTGATATGCTAAAGGTAGATACAGTACCGCTCTCTAAATGTTGGTGATATGCTAAAGGTAGATACAGTACCGCTCTCTAAATGTTGGTGATATGCTAAAGGTAGATACAGTACCGCTCTCTAAATGTTGGTGATATGCTAAAGGTAGATACTGTATCGCTCTCTAAATGTTGGTGATATGCTAAAGGTAGATACAGTACCGCTCTCTAAATGTTGGTGATATGCTAAAGGTAGATACAGTACCGCTCTCTAAATGTTGGTGATATGCTAAAGTTAGATACAGTACCGCTCTCTAAATGTTAGTGATATGCTAAATTTAGATACAGTACCGCTCTCTAAATGTTGGTGATATGCTAAAGGTAGATACAGTACCGCTCTCTAAATGTTGGTGATATGCTACAGGTAGATACAGTACCGCTCTCTCTTTCTCACTCTCAATATGGGTGATATGCTAAAGTAAGATAGAGTACTGCTCTCTCAATGTGGGTGATATGCTAAAGGTATATACAGTACCGCTCTCTAAATGTTGATGATATGCTAAAGGTAGATACAGTACCGCTCTCTAAATGTTGGTGATATGCTAAAGGTAGATACTGTACCGCTCTCTAAATGTTGGTGATATGCTAAAGGTAGATACAGTACCGCTCTCTAAATGTTGGTGATATGCTAAAGGTAGATACATTACCGCTCTCTAAATGTTGGTGATATGCTAAAGGTAGATACTGTACCGCTCTCTAAATGTTGGTGATATGCTAAAGGTAGATACAGTACCGCTCTCTAAATGTTTGTGATATGCTAAAGGTAGATACTGTACCGCTCTCTAAATGTTGGTGATATGCTAAAGGTAGATACAGTACCGCTCTCTAAATGTTGGTGATGTGCTAAAGGTAGATACAGTACCGCTCTCTAAATGTTGGTGATATGCTACAGGTAGATACAGTACCGCTCTCTAAATGTTGGTGATATGCTACAGGTAGATACAGTACCGCTCTCTCTTTCTCACTCTCAATATGGGTGATATGCTAAAGTAAGATAGAGTACTGCTCTCTCAATGTGGGTTATATGCTAAAGGTAGATACAGTACGGCTCTCTAAATGTTGGTGATATGCTAAAGGTAGATACAGTACCGCTCTCTAAATGTGGGTGATATGCTAAAGGTAGATACAGTACGGCTCTCTAAATGTTGGTGATATGCTAAAGGTAGATACAGTACGGCTCTCTAAATGTTGGTGATATGCTAAAGGTAGATACAGTACGGCTCTCTAAATGTTGGTGATATGCTAAAGGTAGATACAGTACGGCTCTCTAAATGTTGGTGATATGCTAAAGGTAGATACAGTACGGCTCTCTAAATGTTGGTGATATGCTAAAGGTAGATACAGTACGGCTCTCTAAATGTTTGTGATATGCTAAAGGTAGATACAGTACCGCTCTCTAAATGTGGGTGATATGCTAAAGGTAGATACAGTACCGCTCTCTAAATGTTGGTGATATGCTACAGGTAGATACAGTACCGCTCTCTAAATGTTGGTGATATGCTACAGGTAGATACAGTACCGCTCTCTAAATGTTGGTGATATGCTACAGGTAGATACAGTACCGCTCTCTCTTTCTCACTCTCAATATGGGTGATATGCTAAAGTAAGATAGAGTACTGCTCTCTCAATGTGGGTTATATGCTAAAGGTAGATACAGTACGGCTCTCTAAATGTTGGTGATATGCTAAAGTTAGATACAGTACCGCTCTCTAAATGTTAGTGATATGCTAAATTTAGATACAGTACCGCTCTCTAAATGTTGGTGATATGCTAAAGGTAGATACAGTACCGCTCTCTAAATGTTGGTGATATGCTAAAGGTAGATACAGTACCGCTCTCTCTTTCTCACTCTCAATATGGGTGATATGCTAAAGTAAGATAGAGTACTGCTCTCTCAATGTGGGTGATATGCTAAAGGTATATACAGTACCGCTCTCTAAATGTTGATGATATGCTAAAGGTAGATACTGTACCGCTCTCTAAATGTTGGTGATATGCTAAAGGTAGATACTGTACCACTCTCTAAATGTTGGTGATATGCTAAAGGTAGATACTGTACCGCTCTCTAAATGTTGGTGATATGCTAAAGGTAGATACAGTACCGCTCTCTAAATTGTTGTGATATGCTAAAGGTAGATACTGTACCGCTCTCTAAATGTTGGTGATATGCTAAAGGTAGATACAGTACCGCTCTCTAAATGTTGGTGATGTGCTACAGGTAGATACAGTACCGCTCTCTAAATGTTGGTGATATGCTACAGGTAGATACAGTACCGCTCTCTAAATGTTGGTGATATGCTACAGGTAGATACAGTACCGCTCTCTAAATGTTGGTGATATGCTACAGGTAGATACAGTACCGCTCTCTCTTTCTCACTCTCAATATGGGTGATATGCTAAAGTAAGATAGAGTACTGCTCTCTCAATGTGGGTTATATGCTAAAGGTAGATACAGTACGGCTCTCTAAATGTTGGTGATATGCTAAAGGTAGATACAGTACCGCTCTCTAAATGTGGGTGATATGCTAAAGGTAGATACAGTACGGCTCTCTAAATGTTGGTGATATGCTAAAGGTAGATACAGTACGGCTCTCTAAATGTTGGTGATATGCTAAAGGTAGATACAGTACGGCTCTCTAAATGTTGGTGATATGCTAAAGGTAGATACAGTACGGCTCTCTAAATGTTGGTGATATGCTAAAGGTAGATACAGTACGGCTCTCTAAATGTTGGTGATATGCTAAAGGTAGATACAGTACGGCTCTCTAAATGTTTGTGATATGCTAAAGGTAGATACAGTACCGCTCTCTAAATGTGGGTGATATGCTAAAGGTAGATACAGTACCGCTCTAAATGTTGGTGATATGCTACAGGTAGATACAGTACCGCTCTCTAAATGTTGGTGATATGCTACAGGTAGATACAGTACCGCTCTCTAAATGTTGGTGATATGCTACAGGTAGATACAGTACCGCTCTCTCTTTCTCACTCTCAATATGGGTGATATGCTAAAGTAAGATAGAGTACTGCTCTCTCAATGTGGGTTATATGCTAAAGGTAGATACAGTACGGCTCTCTAAATGTTGGTGATATGCTAAAGGTAGATACAGTACCGCTCTCTAAATGTTGGTGATATGCTAAAGGTAGATACAGTACGGCTCTCTAAATGTTGGTGATATGCGAAAGGTAGATACAGTACGGCTCTATAAATGTTGGTGATATGCTAAAGGTAGATACAGTACCGCTCTCTAAATGTTGGTGATATGCTACAGGTAGATACAGTACCGCTCTCTAAATGTTGGTGATATGCTAAAGGTAGATACAGTACCGCTCTCTAAATGTGGGTGATATGCTAAAGGTAGATACAGTACCGCTCTCTCTCTTTCTCGCTCTCAATATAGGTGAGAGAGAATGAGCCAAAGCAGTGATTTGCTCGTCACTGGCACATAAAAAGACAAGTGCTCTGAAACACCTTGAAAATACATTAATGGATTATTTGAGGGAGTTTAGATGTATCCTGATATACATAGTCTCTGATGAACAAATCATTAGGTCAAAACATCCAAAGCTACTGTCGCCTGCTGCTGAGTATACCTTCAACTGATCAGAGATTAAAATTAATCTCTTCTCCCACATCACTGATATTCTTGTTTCAGCTTGTTCATTGTATAGTTCTCTGGTGGGGAGGGCCTGAGATGGAGCAGTGGCCGAATGTGAGCAGAGGCTGTGACATTGATAAGAACATAGACTGTTTAATTGAGAGTGAGAGAGAGTTGATTTTTCATTATTTCCTGGCCATATTGCTTTTTTCCCCCTGTAGCCAGATTAATAAGGCCGCTGAAATACCTTTGTCTTCATTTGTGTAGGGCTTTTACAGTAGACAAAATACACATGTATAAGCCATTTATTATGTCCTCATCAGCACAATACTAATACAAAGAATGTTCCTGCCTGCCAGCTCAGATCAACAAACACAGGCTATGTGGTTTGACATATCAGCCTGCGGTGGTTGACATTTTCATCTCTGGATGTCTACGTGGGTTTAAACATTTTTTTTTACATGGCTTTCAAATGTATGCAGTCCTTATACATATCAAGGACTATGCATCAACATCTTTCAAAGGCAGTCTGCTATTTCAAATGTAACATCAGCTTCACTACTGCCTTGGATATTAGTGGCCCTGGGTCACGAGCGGTGGGGAGCGGAGGGGTTTGTTTCACTGGCAATTCACAGCCTGTGTTAAAAGAAACAAGGCAATCTATATTGAAAACACCAGGTAGTGTCGACAAGCAAGGTGGAGCAATCTAGTGGCTAACTCGACGCAGCAATCAGTCCCATCCTCAGGCTTTTGGTGTTAGAGTGTCTACAAATCTAATTTCCTGTTTCACACCTCCACCGTTGCAATGTCGAGATACCAATTCTGACATCAAACGGCGTCCTCTTGGGCACGACTACACCGGCAGAATTAAATCAGTGGAACAACAACAACAGCCGCCACTTAAAAAGAAGAAGACAGAGGACAACACTTAAAAAAATGTATGGGTTCATTTGGCCAAGAGCTATTAACCAGGGAATCTCTGGGATTCAATTTTAGGCTACAGCTGCTCATCAAAGATGTTCCTGGTTAGGTCACATGATATCAGGAAAAACTCATTACCACAGAATGTTTCTCAAAACCTATTTTACAATAAGCAAAATACTAAAGCAGATAATAGATTCAACAAAAACAGACATAAAAGGCACGCGTGCTGAAGTGGGTTGTATGATCAGCTGCGATTGCATGGAGACAGCATCGCAGCTTGCTCTGTAAGCGAAGAGAGATACGATGTCAGTGTACTTGGGAACAGTCAGTGTTAATATTTTGTTTAGATGGCAGTGGAAGTATTCAAGGTCAATGTAAATGTATTTGGATGACGATCACAGTCAAGTGTTCTGATGCCGACTGCAGTAGATATCTGGAGATGTATGTAGAAGTACCAGCCTCATGTTCAGTATGTACCATAGGTGACAACAGATGCAGCTAATGTAGGGGGAAGAAAGTCGTGCTCGAGCTAAATGTATGGAAATAGAGGTTGAAGTGGCTTATGTCCAGAGACTGACAATTGGTTTGAATCCCTTTATGAAGCTGTACGTCAAGGTACATTTTACTCCATTTGTGCATGTAATAAAAATGAGGTAGAGAAAAAATACAGTACATCTCCAAAACAGAATTAGATCATGAATGGGGAGTGTAACGTATTGATAACGTGTTCAAGTTAATGTAAGGTTAAAGTAGCTAATATTCAAAGACTAAAAAAACATTTTTACAGTAGGAATGGGCACATTCATTTAAATATCTGGATATACGAATGGATTTTAGTATTCAGTTACTTAAGTGAGCGTTCATTTAGGTCTATTTTAACAATACAAATGTTGCTTTTAAATTAAATTTTCCTTGTGACATTTTTACCTAAAAGAATGTACCATGACATTTCAAAGTCCTCATTTAATAAAACAACACACTTTTGAATGTATTTTTTAAAATGGCACATTGAGCTACTGAGTTTCTGTTGCACTACAGCTGTGCATTTAGCCCTCCAGGCTGTCGTAACGTCAGCTTGCTGTTTTCCCCACTTCAAAAAGCAATTACAGGTGCTCGCCTAACAGACTTTCCACAATACCTGACACAAATTACTGCAAAACACTCACCCGAAAACATTTTGGTAACAGAATTAGTTCTATCATGGTGAAAATCAGACTTCTCTTTTGTTGCTGCTGCTAGCCAACCTCATCTGCGGTGAGCATTTGCATCATTCTGATTGGTCGAGAGTCACAGCAATGTCATGATATTATTCTAGTAGTAAAATCATTTAAAATGCCTATCCCTATCTAAAAGCATGCATTAGATAACAGCCGCCAGATATACATGAGTATAGGAGAAAAGACAAGCATGGCAGGAAAATAGTCATCTTATAACCAACCAATCGACTACAACCAAAGGTAATGACAAGTGCTTCTGTGTCTCAGGTAAATGGCAAATACACGCAGCCTTTCCTTGTTGACCTGGACCTTCTGAATAGAAAAGGTATGCCAATTGTGACACAGTGTAAAGATTAACACATTGAGAAATCTAATCATGTGAGAAAGAAGGGGAAAATGCCGGAATGTGAATCCGAAGGTTAATATTTGTTCTCGTCCTAATAAGTGACTTCCTCTACGTTTGGCTAATCAGCTTCAGGAGGTTTGTGTATGAAGGGACCCACAGGGGACAGAGCGCCTCGACTTGACATTCAGACACTCGTCTGTGACACATGTTTCTGAAGCCTTCCAGAACAATAACACCCTCCCGTCCAATGAAGTGAGGAAGAACGTAATTCTGGGGAAAAGCGGTTTTGCGAACGTCACTCTCACAGTCCAGTGGATAGGAGTTGTTTTAAGGTTATTAAACATTGACTTAAGCCTTAAACAACTCCAATCAGAAAGAGAATATTATTGTTGTTTTACTCATTCCGTCCATTCTGTGTTGTTATTGAAATGCTAACCCAGTCCCAGTATCCTCTTTCATGGTTTCACTCCTCTTTTTTTTATTGTTTTTTTTAGCTTCTCCGTTATTTGAACAACAATCAAATCAGAGCTGGAAACCATTACCTGCATTCTTTCATTGTCCTTCTCTTCTTCCTCCTCGCCTCAGTCAGAAAAATAAAATAAAATTAACAATTGAGATGTGAACAGTACGTTTTTGGGGGATCTTTTGTTTTTTGGAAAGGCAATCAATCAAATCAAATAAACTATTGTATTTTCTTTTCCCTCTTCCCTTTCCTGTTTTAATTAAACAGAGGGTCCTCCCTCTCTCCTGTATATATGTGTGCTAAGAAAGCTGCTCCGCCCTTCAGACCCCTATTGATGCAGAGTTACATTAATAAAACCAATGTGGTTAGCTGCGATAAAGCACTTAAAAGAAGGTAAAATGACAGACTCACTTCCCTCCACCCTCCCTCCCTCTCTACCTCCCTCTGTCTTTGTCCTTTCTTTTTTTTCTTTGGAATGTGTTTGTGTCTTTGTCGGCAGGTGTGTGTGTGTGTGTGTATAAGTGTGTATTGTGTTTGAGCCATTATGTCTCTGTCTCTCTCTCTCTCTCTCTCTCTCTCTCTCTCTCTCTCTCTCTCTCTCTCTCTCTCTCTGTGTATATCATTATGTATGTCTCTGTGTCTCTCTCTGTGTGTGTGTGTGTGTGTGTGTGTGTGTGTGTGTGTGTGTGTGTGTGTGTGTGTGTGTGTGTGTGTGTGTGTGTGTGTGTGTGCGCACGCACGCGGGCATGCGTGAATAAGCGCCAGTCTGTGAGCAGTGTGTGTGTCTGCATCAGCATCACAGAGCCCAAATCCCCCAAATCCGTCCCAGTGTGACTGTTCTGTTCCTGCCTGGCTGTTCCGTGTTCTCTGGAGATGGTTCCACACAGCAGCAGGCCTCCTGCCCACCACAATGAGAACCCTGTGTGTGGTAGAGAATAGGTTTGGAACAGGACTAAGGCACACACACCTCCCTACATCTCTGTCTCCTGACACCAAGACTCAGTGCCATTGGATTATCACAGTGCATGTGTGCTTGTGTGTGTGTGAGTTAGTTGTGACAGTCAAAGCCTGGCAGCTTACCTTACAACTCCCCCTGGCACAATGTCTGGGAGAATCTCTCTCTCTCTCTCTCTCTCTCTCTCTCTCTCTCTCTGTGTTGTAACTAGTCTCATTGTCTCAGATACAACTCCCTCTATATCACTGCTCACACTACAGTCAGACTAGACCATTTCTGCACTGGTCCATTTTACAGCAATTACTGTATATGTTATGTATGTTATTTATGGTTCTTATTGTAAAGTGCAGTGAATTCGCATTTACCTTCCTTTCAAATGGTTTGAAATTATGTTTGTGTGTAAATACTGAATACAAAAAAAACAAGTGATTCGGTATTCCATGTAAACAGAAGAATCGCGGACCTTAGAAATAAGACAACTAAATACATTTCCATATTTGCAGCTCATACAGTGAGACAGACTGTTGTCCCTCTCCCCTGTTGGGGTTCCTATCATCCTCTCATTTCCTGTCCATTGTTCTCACGGCTAACATGATTACTGTGTGATTACCTTCTGTGTTCACCTACAAGGAACACATAACACAAAAACTCTAAGTGATTAAGAAGGAAATGCAGCAAAATCCCTCTTTGAGACATCGCACGGAAATGAAGTAGATGTAGCTAAATATAATCCGTGTTGACAGTGAAATGTTTGGTATTTAATCTAGTTTTTAGCGTGTGTCCCAACTAGAACAAGTGCACTTCATAAATGCTAGTGACTTGTACAGTGAACACTTGTAACGGTCTTCATGAGGTGAAAGAGAGTCAGACCAAAATGCAGCGTGTAGATTACGATCCATGTTTAATGAACAAACGTAACACGAATCTAAATACAAACACTACAAAACAAAGAACGTAACGAAAACCGAAACAGCCTATACTAGTGTAAACTAACACAGATACAGGAACAAGGACACTAAGGACAATCACCCACGAAACACACAAAGAATATGGCTGCCTAAATATGGTTCCCAATCAGAGACAACGATAATCACCTGACTCTGATTGAGAACCGCCTCAGGCAGCCATAGACTAACGCTAGACATCCCACAAAACCCCAAGACAAAAACACACCACAATAACCCATGTCACACCCTGGCCTGACCGAATAAATGAAGAATAAACATAATATATTTCGACCAGGGCGTAACAACACTATATTATGTTTCTAGCTATACAGAGTTTTTTTGTTGTTGCAAGAAACACAATAAGAAAGGGAAGCATGAAGGATATAGTGAGAAAGTTAAAGAACCAATTTAACAGAAAATAGAGTTGACAAAAAGCAGTGTTAATGGCTTCCTGGTTTTAACTTTGACCTCCCTCCCTCCCTCCCACCCTCCCACCGTCCCTCCCTCCCTCCCTCCCTCCATCACACATTAACTATAACACATATCACTCACTCACTCACTCACTCACTCACCATAACACCACGACCATACACACAGCCTTCCTGCCCTTTCCAGTCCTCATTACATGGCTCCATCATCATATGGAGGAGTCGGCCACCCAGAGATCAGAGGCCACCCCAGAATATGACCTCTCTCTCGGGGTCCACACTTCAATCACCCCCCTGCCAGCTTCACATCCATCAAACCTTTCAACATCTAACATCTACAACACCATTACTGAGACTGTAGTTATACAGGTGGACAAACATTCACAGGAACATGCTCTTGCATGGACATCAGAATGTATACATAAGTGCATAGGTACATAATAGCGCACACACAAATGCTGGCACACACACATGCACACACACACACACACACACACACACACACACACACACACACACACAAACCAAGTGTCTTGGGAGAAAGGGAACATGCATTACCGCAGCTGTCCCTCCCTTGAGTTTATATTCCTCCTCCCTCTAGTTAAAGCCCTTAGAGACGGTGTGTAAAGCCTGTCGCTGGTTTTGAGAAACTCCCCATGATTTAGATTCTGATCCCTCAGGTTAATCTCATAAACACTTAGGAAACCACTCATGCTTGTGGAGCCGCTCTGGCACAAAATGGCCGCCATGCATTACCCAGAGGGGAACTTAGGGGATACGTTTTATTTTTTACGACCAAATCTCAATTTTTGATGAAATTGGCATGTTTTAGTCCAGACACCTTTTTTTGTGATTTCACATGTTTTTGAGAAACTTACCCTGAACAGCAAATCACTTCCTCATTGTGTAGTATGAGGGCCCTGAAAAAACATGATCAAAGGCTCCAAAAACACACAAATATGTCATTTTATTAATGACAAAGCTTTCCGTAGTGATGCAGATATTGTACACATGAAATTGTCCAATTCCGAACTTAATCCGTAAAGCTATATTCCATTTTGTTTATTAAACTAGATAGTGGATCTGGTACTATAGAGCACTCCACTTATACAAATGTTTTTATTAAAACTTGATGAAACACGAACTTCTGAAACAGAAACACTAGAATGTATTTTGATTTGATTATACAAATTAATTGGTTACAACAGACAGGTGTGATACTGATCTAAGGAAAGCACTGTACAACTACATAAAGTATTTCATTTCTGTGTTGCTACAGGACTCAACTGTCTCACTGCTTCATTAAATGCATTCAATGTATTGCATTAGCTTTGAAGCGGAACTCAGCAATAGAAACAATAACAAATCATCCCTGTTTCCCTGTCCCCTGTTTTGGTAAAAAGCTGAGGGATGGGGCTGAAGAAATGGAACCACTCCCAAATTAGCTTGGAGTGCTAAGGATGCAAGGACTGACCATCCAAGAAATCAAAATATATGTTTTTTTTTAATTGCCCCTTTTTTATGATTATACAACACAGTGTACGCAGGCTAGCACTGTCACTGAATTAGCTTAATTAAATGTGTTTTCTCTCAGCTTAGTAAACACACACACACCTTCAGTGGCTTGTCTACCTGGAAGCAATTACTGCAGCGCATTTGCATCAAGACCACACAGGTGGCCCAGTCGATGCCTGAATGAATCTGTGACGAGAGCCAATAAGAGAATAGAGGCCTTTGTGTGTCGGGGCATTGTTGTTGTTTCAATGTTTTTTTCAACGTCCAACAAATAATGACTAGAGCGCTCCCCCTGTTCCCCATTGTGTCTATTGATCTGCTAATTGCACTCTTTAAGTGTAACACGGATCAATGCTATGGTGGCACTACAAAAGCTGCATACACACTGGCTATAAATTAAGCCAAGCCCCTGGTGGGACAAACAAAAGCTACAGAGGGCTGTGTGCGAGAGAGAGAAGAGAGACTCAGATGGTATGTTTTATCACAGGGGAAAAACGAGAGAGAGAGAGAGAGAGAGAGAGAGACAGAGAGAGAGACAGAGAGAGAGAGAGAGAGAGAGAGAGAGAGAGAGAGAGAGAGAGAGAGAGAGAGAGAGAGAGAGAGAGAGAGAGAGAGAGAGAGAGAGAGAGAGAGAGAGAGAGAGAGAGAGAGAGAGAGAGAGAGAGAGAGAGAGAGAGAGAGAGAGAGAGAGAGAGAGAGAGAGAGAGAGAGAGAGAGACAGAGAGAGAGACAGAGAGAGAGACAGAGAGAGAGACAGAGAGAGAGAGAGAGAGAGAGAGAAAATATGTGCAATGTTGTATATGTCAAGCAATCATGATTGATATATGATGGACAATGTCTTCTGTACGTATACATAAGTGTGTCTGTGTTTGCATGCATGCGCCACTCTGTGGGACCCAGTATAAGGTACTGTATTTATGTTAGACTGTCACGATCCTCATCCTGGAAATGACTGGACGAAAGCGCAGCGCGATGAGCGTACATTTCTCTTTATTTGAAATGAATGTCACCAACAAAACAAGGAAACGACCATGAAGCTTAACTTGGGCAATAGTGCAACTAACAAAGATAACTACCCACAAATGCAAAAGGAAAAGGCTGCCGAAGTATGATTCTCAATCAGAGACAACGATAGACAGCTGCCTCTGATTGAGAACCACACATGGCCAAACACAAGAAATAGAAAACATAGAAATAAAGAAACTAGAATGCCCACCCTAGTCACACCCGGGCCTAACCAAAATATAGAATAAAAGCCTCTCTATGGCCAGGGCGTGACATAGACATTAGAGGGCAGTAATCTAACTCCCCCTGATTTAAATCAGAAATCATATTTAAAAAGTCAGCCAGTATATACACTGAGTGTACAAAGAACTAGGAACGTATTCCTAATATTGAGTTGCACCCCCTTTCCTAATGTTTTGTACACTCAGTGCATTTATGTTGTATTGGCACATACACTGGATAGGTGCAGTGAAATGTGGTGTTTCACATGGTCGGCGCTTTTCACTTTTCGGCTCAGGTATTTGAATCAGTGAACTTTTGGTTACTGACCCAACACGTTATCCACTAGGCTACCTGCTACCCTACTTCTCTGTGTTAAGAAGACCAATTAACAAACACAATTTCTTCATACAGGACCCACTCAATATACCATCCAGAATCGGATATCTGCTATTAAATACGTTTCTGTGTATTGCCTGTAGAAATGGAATCAGTTATACATGTGAACCCACATTATATTGCTCTACCTAAGCAGGCCGTAGCTCATCTAAGTGTCTCGCCACGCTTGTGTGCATTTGTGTTTTTGCAAGTGTGTGTGTGTGCGCACTTGGGAACAATGTCACGTCTCAATGCGCTTCCACTTCCATGTTTATTAAACAGGCTTGGTCATTTGGTGACATTATTATTTCATGCTTTGATCTCACCTTAAGCGGAGAGGATTTACCATTGCAATGTCCTGAGTCGTTATGACAACAACACATGAACACAAACAACAATCCACAATCTTGCGTTTCACATTATCAAATGTGCTAAGCTATTCAGCATGAGGCGCATATTAGCATATATTTTATAGCATTTAATTCTTTGCCTGTGTTGATCCACTCGGCAGCTCAAAACAAGGCAGCTACAACCCGTTGTTGTCTTTGTTTGAACACTGGTATGAAAGGTGGAATGAACAAAATCAAAGTTTGGTTGAATATCTTCACACTGAGATAAGCTTTTCTGTTGAAAAGTCTGTTTTTATGTCCTCCCTACTGTTTCCAAATATATAATTTACAACAACAAAAACTAGACAATTTGAGTCTCTGAACATTTTGAGTGGAAACCTTGTTGTTGGATTTCATTGCTATTTATATTAAGAAAACAATGTGTTTCACATTCTACCAAATACCTATTAAAGCTCGAACAATTCACATTTGTGCAAATTGCAATATTGTACCTTCCGCTTACCAGTCAGAGTTTTCAACAGCCTGCACCTTGCTTACAACTGAGTGACTTCTAATTCTCACTACACTGAGCTAGGGCTGGGGTGGTCTGGACCATAAGCTCTCACAGTCTCACTGCAGAACCCTACTGTCATGGCCGTCGAAAGAAGTGGACCAAAGTTTAGGGTGGTGAGCGTACAATTTTATTTGATTTAAAATGTCCCCAACAAAACAACAAACTAAGAAACAACGGTGAAGCTCACAGGAAACAACCGTGAAGCTCACCGTGAAGCTCACAGGGCTACCTTGTCACGGCTGTCGAAGGAAGTGGACAAAAGTACAGCGTGGTAAGCGTACATTCTCATTTTATTTTGGAATGACGCAAACAAAACAAGAAACAACCGTGAAGCTTACAGGGCTACAGTGGCACTAACAAAAGTCAACTTCCCACAAATTATGATGCTTGTCCATACATGTCAAATTGCAAAGGTTAAGTGTAGTGGTTTAGTTAATGGTTTAGTTAAGGTTTAGGATAGGGTTAAAACAACTCCACAGTTAAATTCAGGCATGATTTCTGATTGATTACAGTACGGGTTAAGGTTTGGGTTAGGGTTAAAAAAAAGACAAATTAGTGCCTAGCACTGGGATTGAACATGTGACCCTCGGAGCTGGAGTTCTCAGCTCCATTGTAAACTATTTCCACAATCCTTAACAAACCCAAAGTCTACTTGATGGTAATATCGCTTACCGTTGCCCCTAGTAGCCAGTTTAACTAATCTCCCGACGTCCTGCTTACCTTGATGGGTGTCAAATTTCGCAGTGGATCTTAAGTGACCTGGCTAGGTTTGAAAACACACACACACACACACACACACACACACACACACACACACACACACACACACACACACACACACACACACAACGGAGTGGTAATTACTGGCTACACCTCAGTAGACTACTGCGATTACTGTGCAATATTTTGATTAAGGTTGGTCGAGTCAATGTCATTGGGCTGTAAGCAGCAACCTGTTGGAAATATCACTTTGCATTTTTCATGCTACGTTACACTAGGGGTATTGACTTGTTTCCAGTGTGGTGATTGTTCTGTGACTGATTGTGGTTGGGATGGACGGTGGGTATTGGCTGTTGAATTGCTTAGTGATATTCAATCAGAAGTTGTGTCTGGATATATCTGGAGATTCTTCTGGATATATTGGTTTTGGATGAATTGGTCTTATAGATATGAAAGAGGATGGCAGTCAAAAACAGTCAGGCAAAGACACACACAAGCATGCACAGACACAGGCAAGTGTGCACACACATTGTTCCCCATCTCAGAGTGAGTGGGTTATAGGGGAAGTGGTCTGATTGGGGTTGGGACAGAGAGGCGGAGGGTAAGGTTCCCTTTAGCGAGGGGAATTACTTTAACCAGCTGAGCATGGCTCAGGGCACCTCTGAACTTTAAGAGGTATTGATGTTCCTGTTGCTTTATGGCTTGTGAGGGAATTCTGCTACTGATGTATGATTCAATCATTCTGTTTTGTCCCTCTCTCCTACCGTCCATCCATTGCTGTCCATCTATCCATGTAGCCATTTGTCCATCTATCCATCCATGCATCCAGCCATCTATGTGTCCATTCATGTTTGTTCCGTTCATCCATTCCTTGCCTGAGTCTCACCATTTCAAAATCTCTCTGTCAGCCCTGTCCAGCCCATGCCCGTTCTGGCTCTCTGTCCACTTCCCCAGATAGTGGGTGTTAGGGGAGATGTCTCACTCTGCTCTCTGCATATGGAGGCCCTTCTCTGGGTAGAGAAGCCACTGATCTCCCTGGCTGGCTGGGAGGGCCTGCTGGTGGGGTACAGAGCCAAGGCTACTCAGGGTCCATGTGGACAAGATGTCACTCTCACTGACTGGGCACATGCGTTATAGGCTGGGCTGGTAATATGCAATATAGAGACATGTGGAGGTGGTGGTGATAGAGGAGGGTGTGTGTGTGTGTGTGTGTGTGTGTGTGTGTGTGTGCATGGGTGTGTCATAATTTTTTTTTATCCCATGCCACTCTGGAAACTGTCAGTCTTAACTACACACTTGCAGACGCCTATCATATCCAATTAGCGTTGCATAATTTCATTTGAATGTAATTGTACATTTTTACAAGTTTAATACAATTTCAAGATCATTATTATTGTATTGAATATTTGATTATCCCCTGAGTTATCTATTAGTTGGCTATCCATGAAACTGATGACATGATACAGGGGGAAATCAATGCCCTTGATGCAAATTCAAAGAATAGAAGTTTTGCATGAACTAGGATATGATCTAATGTACATACAGTGTTAAAAGGATATTATGTAAGGCATATAGTGTTAACAGGATATGATGTAATTTACATACTGCAATAGCAGGATATGTACACACCTTATTAACATGATATGATGCAATGTACATACAGCATTAACATGCAGCATTAACAGAATATTATGTAATGTACAGACAGTATTATCAGGATACGATGTAATGTACAGACAGCGATAACAGGATATGATGTAATGTACATACAGTTAGACAGGACAAATGTAATGTGCATACAGAGTCAAAGGACATTATGTCATGTGCATTCAGAATTAACAGGATATGATATAATGTACATACAGTGCCTTGCGAAAGTATTCGGCCCCCTTGAACTTTGCGACCTTTTGCCACATTTCAGGCTTCAAACATAAAGATATAAAACTGTACTTTTTGTGAAGAATCAACAACAAGTGGGACACAATCATGAAGTGGAACGACATTTATTGGATATTTCAAACTTTTTTAACAAATCAAAAACTGAAAAATTGGGTGTGCAAAATTATTCAGCCCCCTTAAGTTAATACTTTGTAGCACCACCTTTTGCTGCGATTACAGCTGTAAGTCGCTTGGGGTATGTCTCTATCAGTTATGCACATCGAGAGACTGAATTTTTTATATATATATATATATATATATATATATTTACAACTTTCTTCACATACCTTTTTATATATATTTTTTCTTTTCCATAAACTCAACTTCAAAACAGCCTCGTGCAACCTGCCTCACCAATTTATATATAAAAAAAGACTGTATTATTTACCTAAAATCTGAAATCCTCCATTGAAGCTAACCAGAAGCTAACCAGAAGCTATCCAGAAGCTAACCAGAAGCTAACCAGAAGCTAGCCTGAAGCTAACCAGAAGCTAATCAGAAACTAGTCAGAAGCTAGCCAAAGGCTAGTTAGCTTCTTTACTGGCTAATTCGTTAGTATTCAGCTAACCACGGTTTGTGGTCATCAGCCATCCTTTAGCTCGAAAATCTATCGACAGTTTTGTACGGCGTGGCTCGGACCGGAACATACCGGACCTATTTTCTCCCCATGTCCCCGGATTTCAACCGTAAGCTCTCGACATTTACACCTGGATCTCGCAGCTAGCTAGCTGCTATCCGTGTGACTATTGGCTTACGTCGATCCCGGAGCAAACATCAATTATTCCTGCGCTAGCCAGCTGAAGAGTTCCATCAGCCACTCCTGGGCTACAATCACCTATCCGGACCCGTTTTACTGCCAACGCGGAGCCCCAGCGGGCCTTCACAACTGGACTACCTACGTTATCTGCCCGAGGGAGTTATCCAGCTGGCTCCTCCGTCGCGACGTTACCTGAACGCCCATCTGCGGCCCGCTAATCGTTAGCTGTCTTATCGGCTGCTATCTGAATAGATCTATCGGACAATTTTTTCTTTATTATTTTTTTCTTGGGCCTATAACTATATCTATTTTTTTGCGAATTGGATTGATCCCCCCTACCACACGGAACCCCACTAATACTACCGACGGAAATGCACAAGGCGGCTAAAAACATATCTCCATCCTATGCTAGCTTGCTACCGATCGCCCGGCGAGCTGTCTGAATCGCCGTGACCCCAACCAACCTCACTGGACCCTTTTGATCATTCGACAAAGCATGCTTCTCCTTAATGTCAATATGCCTTGTCCATTGCTGTTCTGGTTAGTGTTTTTTTACCTTTATTTTTTTATTTAACTAGGCAAGTTAGTTAAGAACAAATTCGTATTTTCAATGACAGCCTAGGAACAGTGGGTTATCTGCCTGTTCAGGGGCAGAACGACAGATTTGTACCTTGTCAGCTTGGGGGTTTGAACTTGCAACCTTCCGGTTACTTGTCCAACGCTCTAATCACTAGGCTACCCTGCTGCTTTCTATACCTTATCCAACCTATTAGTTCCACCACCCACACATGCGATGACATCTCCTGGTTTCAATGATGTTTCTCGAGATAATATCTGTCTCATCATCACTCAATACCTAGGTTTACCTCCACTGTATTTCACATGCTACCATACCTTTGTCTATACATTATATCTTGAAGCTATTTCATCGCCCCCAGAAACCACCTTTTACTCTCTGTTCCAGACGTTCTAGACAACCAATTCTCATTGCTTTTAGCCGTACCCTTATCCTACTCCTGCTCTTTTCATCTGGTGATGTAGTGGTGAATCCAGGCCCTGCAGTACCGAGATCCACTCCTTTTCCTCAGGTGCTCCCTTTTGATGACTTCTGTAACCGTAATAGCCTTGGTTTCATGCATGTTAACATTAGAAGCCTCCTCCCTAAGTTTGTTTTATTCACTGCTTTAGCACACTCTGCCAACCCAAATGTTCTAGCTGTGTCTGAATCCTGGCTTAGGAAGACCATCAAAAATTCTGAAATGTTCATCCCTAACTACAACATTTTCAGACAAGATAGAAATGCCAAAGGGGGCAGTGTTGCAATCTACTGCAAAGATAGCCTGCAGAGTTCTGTCCTACTATCCAGGGCTGTACCCAAATAATTTGAACTTCTACTTTTAAAAATCCACCTCTCTAAAAACAAGCCTCTCACCGTTGCCGCCTGCTATAGACTACCCTCTGCCCCCAGCTGTGCTCTGGACACCATATGTGAACTGATTGCCCCCCATCTTTCTTCAGAGCTCGTGCTGCTAGGCGACCTAAACTGGAACATGCTTAACACCCCAGCCATCCTACAATCTAAGCTTGATGCCCTCAATCTCATACAAATGATCAATGAACCTACCAGGTACCTCCCCAAAGCCGTAAACAAGGGCATCCTCAAAAATATCATCCTATCCAACTTGCCCTCTAAATACACCTCTGCTGTCTTCAATCAGGATCTCATCGATCACTGTCTCATTGCCTGCATCCGTAACGGGTCAGTGGTCAAACGACCTCCACTCATCACTGTCAAAACGTTTTTCAACAGAATTGGCGGAATGAATACACCCCTGATCACATGTAAACAGAGTTCACTCTCATAACAGCCACGTTGTATTCCTTCTCTTCCATTCACTTGTGGACTTCAACACATGACACATCAGCTGTATGTGATGTCACCATATTAGCTAAAGTAACGCCATAATCAGCATCACTAATAGAACTAATGCGATAGTAAACCCACTACAATCATGCAGGAACATCAGTTTACAGTCAGTAAGCAGTTACACCAGCGGGCCCCTGAGCCAATAAATTAGTAATACCAAAAGCTTACCTTGACTTGGAAAAGTTCCGGTGTTGTGTTGGAAAGTCATAGCCAGCTAGCTAACATAGTATCACTCTGTTTAAGCAAGTGTTTCAGTAGGCTAAACTAGATAGCTGCATTTGCTAGTAAGTGAAAGTGAAAGTGAAAGAACATGACAAAATCTCTATATCTCTCTTTCTCTCTCACTTCTCCATTTTGCAAGAAATTAATTTGTTCAAAACTGTTAAACTGCTGTCTTTCTCTCTCTTTGAGTCAACGACTCAACCACATTTTATACAATGCAGTTTTAGCTAGCTGTACCTTAGACTTTCAGAACTAGATTAATTATATGACCCGTTGATTGGGTGGACAACATGACGGTTCATGCTGCAAGAGCTCTGATAGACTGGAGGACGTCCTCCGGAAGTTGTCATAATTACTGTGTCCGTCTATGGAAGGGGGTGAGAACAATGAGCCTCCTACGTTTTGTACTGAAGTCAATATACCCAGAGGAGGATGGAAACTAGCTGTCCACCATGAGGCTACTGTAAACCTCCTTTGTAAAACAGTGTGTTTTATTCAGTTATTTGGTGACATCTGATTTTATTTAGTATAGTTTTATCTAAAATGTATACCTTTTTAAATGTTTTAAAATTTTAATTTGTATTCAATTATCTGGAGCCTCCACTGGGATTAACAGGATGTGATGTAATGTACATACAGTATTAGCAGGATATGATGTAATGTGCATACAGTATTAACAGTATATGATATAATTTACACACAATATTAACAGAATATGAGGTAATGTACATAAAATATTAATAGGAAATTATGCAATGTATATACAGTGATTGTACGGTACAAACAGTATTAACAGTATATGATATAATTTACACACAATATTAACAGAATATGAGGTAATGTACATAAAATATTAATAGGAAATTATGCAATGTATATACAGTGATTGTACGGTACAAACAGTATTAACAGTATATGATATAATTTACACACAATATTAACAGAATATGAGGTAATGTACATAAAATATTAATAGGAAATTATGCAATGTATATACAGTGATTGTACGGTACAAACAGTATTAACAGTATATGATATAATTTACACACAATATTAACAGTATATGATGTAATGTATGCATGGGATGGGATGTGTGGACTTAATTTAAACATCCATCTCATATATCGCTCATTGCACATCAATATCCAGCTACACTTGAACCCTTTAGATCCCAATATAATTGTAGAACGCTGCTGTAGATTACTCAACATTTTCAAGATAAAGCTCATATTCTCACACATTTCAAACAAATAGACATACTGTCACTCAAAAACCAAGAACAAATGACAGTTAACTTAGTTTTAAAGAGCACAACCTCTTATTGAATACGACACCAGATGCATGTCAATAGGAATAATACTAATTTTGTCTTCCATTGTGTAAAGACACACCATCAAAAAACTATAAACACTCAACACACAAAAAAACGAAATAATTTAAATTGTAGGAAATTTGACTCAATTACTCACTTAAAATGTACCAAGTGTAATATATTATGCTTTTAAATATTATTTACATACAAATATATAAACAAATATCCAAAATGTGACCAGAGGACAATATTCAGAAAGTATTTCAAAACTCACACAAAGTAAGCTATTTGATTGACAGTGATTCTTACTTCTGGAGTAAAAATGTAAAAATGCAAATAACTATTCAGAGACTATTACAACATGTATATAACCTTTCTCAATAACATTTAGTACAGACCAGGCCTGACACAAAATGTAGAAATTGTAGCTTACTCTGACAACAAGTAAGAGAATGCAACAAGTATTAGATAGACACAGATTAAGAGGGAAGATAGAAAACACAACTGTTCAAAGACAATTTGAAAAAGTCAACAATTTCCTTAAAAGATTTATAGGACAAATTCATATTTCACACCGTCACTTTAGCGTTTGCATTTAGCCTACAACATGTCATGGAACTTCTGGAAGCACGGCCCCATCCTGCGAAGTGGCACAGAACACGTAGAGCACCCAAAGGAGGTTTTTACACATCTCCCACTCTTTGTTCTGCGTTCACTCCGGATGAACACCACACACACTCTCTGGCAACCTTCAAACTTCACCTGCTTTCAAATGATGAGTTAAAACTCAGTCCTCACGCCATGGTGCCACGCTCTTGGCTCCTCTCTTCCTGCCACATACCACAAAGTGAATGCACAAGCTGCATTCTGAATGCCTTCAGGGACCAGCGCCTATGATTTCTGAGAAGGAGCCTTTGCAGTGTCCCCCACACAGTGTACACATTTACAATGGCAATGTTGAGCATCCCCCAAAACACATACTTCCACCATTTTCTACCAACCCCGCCCATGTTCTTGTTGTAATTCATTATAAGCTCTGGAACATATTTAAGTTCCTACCACTTTTAACCCCTGCCTCTGTCACTTTAGGTGCAGGCTGTGTGCTACAAGGATGGATGGTGGGACTTGGGCAGACACACTCAATGGAAATGTAGGTTCCCCTATTGAGTGTGCTCACCCACTTCCCATCCCTCTTCCTCCTCCTCTACCTCTGCATCCTCTTCTCCCTCTGCTACTCCCCTCCCACTTCCTCCTCTTCCTCTACAAGTTCCTCTCCCTCCACTTTCCTCTCCACTCTCCTCTTCCTCTCTCCCTCCACTCCCTTCTCAGACCACTCCTCCCTCCACATCTATATCCCTCCAATCATCTCTAATCCCTCTTCCACCCTGCCTTCTGCTACTGAGCCCTGACTCTCCATATCACTTCCCTCACGTTCACTGCCCTAGAGGAACAGAGGACCAGAGGGAGGGGTAGAGGAGCAACAAATAGGATACAATTGTAGTCAGGAACATAATCTCTCTCCCTCTCACACTGTCTCTTTCTTCTTCCCTCTCTCTATTTTTCTCAACCATTCACACAGACTCTCTTGCTAATAATCATCTCTTAGGGTTTCCATAATAAATTGTGTGATACAGTTACACTCCTCCTTTCCACACACACACACACACACACGCACACACACACACACACACACACACACACACACACACACACACACACACACACAAGCACACATTCGCCGCTCTCCCCCTCTCTCTCGCTTCCAATCAACTTTCGCTTTCTTGCCTGACAGACAGAGTTTGCCAATGTTAGCTAATTTGTTACGTAGCTGGGACAGTTTCCAAATGAATTGCATCGTGGAAACAGTAGAAAACAAGCAACTTGTTAGCTGGCTATGTAAACAAATATCCAACTCAATATTTTATGAGCTCCACTGTGTGGGCATCTACCCTAACATTACAGCTAAGCTGTCAAATTATCGGAAAATGCCTATGAATATCTGTACCTAGCAAACAGGACAAACCATGACCTCAGCCAAACATATAAACACAAATTACTCTAACTTTCATTTCGGTGGATAGTTAGCTGGTTGTCTTTATGGCTAGCTAGTGAAAGTGACAGCTAAGGTTGACTCTTTGGGAGCGCAGCCGAAATTTAACGCGATACACAACTTTTCTTGCCTATTAGACTAACAAGCTCGCTAGCTATAGCCAGCAGATTGTGCCATTTCCATATTAATTACATGGGTAGAAACAAGACAAACAACCAACTAGTTAGCTGACTATATACAGCTAAACACTGCAACTATTGCAATCAGACTGGGAGCAATCATTCAAGGTCCACCGCTGATGTGCTAGCCTGTACCAACCAACTGATCATGACAAATCAAATCAAATCAAATTTTATTTGTCACATACACATGTAGCGAAATGCTTGTGCTTCTAGTTCCGACAATGCAGTAATAACCAACGAGTAATCTAGCTAACAATTCCAAAACTACTACCTTATACACACAAGTGTAAAGGGATAAAGAATATGTACATAAAGATATATGAATGAGTGATGGTACAGAGCGGCATAGGCAAGATGCAGTAGATGGTATCGAGTACAGTATATACATATGAGATGAGTATGTAAACAAAGTGGCATAGTTGAAAGTGGCTAGTGATACATGTATTACATAAAGATACAGTAGATGATAAAGAGTACAGTATATACGTATACATATGAGATAAATAATGTAGGGTATGTAAACATTATATTAAGTAGCATTGTTTAAAGCCGGATTTGGATACAAAAAGATTTCCCAAGCTTTAAACATCCCAATGAGCACTGTGCAAGCGATAATATTGAAATGGAAGGAGTATCAGACCACTGCAAATCTACCAAGACCTGGCCGTCCCTCTAAACTTTCAGCTCATACAAGGAGAAGACTGATCAGAGATGCAGCCAAGAGGCCCATGATCACTCTGGATGAACTGCAGAGATCTACAGCTGAGGTGGGAGACTCTGTCCATAGGACAACAATCAGTCGTATATTGCACAAATCTGGCCTTTATGGAAGAGTGGCAAGAAGAAAGCCAGTTCTTCAAGATATCCATAAAAAGTGTCGTTTAAAGTTTGCCACAAGCCACCTGGGAGACACACCAAACATGTGGAAGAAGGTGCTCTGGTCAGATGAAACCAAAATTGAACTTTTTGGCAACAATGCAAAACGTTATGTTTGGCGTAAAAGCAACACAGCTCATCACCCTGACCACACCATCCCCACTGTCAAACATGGTGGTGGCAGCGTCATGGTTTGGGCCTGCTTTTCTTCAGCAGGGACAGGGAAGATGGTTAAATTGATGGGAAGATGGATGGAGCCAAATACAGGACCATTCTGGAAGAAAACCTGATGGAGTCTGCAAAAGACCTGAGACTGGGACAGAGATTTGTCTTCCAACAAGACAATGATCCAAAACATAAAGCAAAATCTACAATGGAATGGTTCAAAAATAAACATATCCAGGTGTTAGAATGGCCAAGTCAAAGTCCAGACCTGAATCCAATCAAGAATCTGTGGAATGAACTGAAAACTGCTGTTCACAAATGCTCTCCATCCAACCTCACTGAGCTCGAGCTGTTTTGCAAGGGGGAATGGGAAAAATTTCAGTCTCTCGATGTGCAAAACTGATAGAGACATACCCCAAGCGACTTACAGCTGTAATCGCAGCAAAAGGTGGCACTACAAAGTATTAACTAAAGGGGGCTGAATAATTTTGCACGCCCAATTTTTCAGTTTTTGATATGTTAAAAAAGTTTGAAATATCCAATAAATGTCGTTCCACTTCATGATTGTGTCCCACTTGTTGTTGATTCTTCACAAAAAAATACAGTTTTATATCGTTATGTTTGAAGCCTGAAATGTGGCAAAAGGTCGCAAAGTTCAAGGGGGCCAAATACTTTCGCAAGGCACTGTAGATTAACATTTTTTCTGTGATGGAATCAACATGATATCAGGCCCTTTTCAAAACAACAAACCAAACCAAATCTAACTTTGAAAGATTGAGTCTGTGATTATGTTGTGGGCAGAGCCAGAGCTCAACGGAGCAGAATTCTATCGGCAGGGTTAGCCCACAAGCGTTCTTCCAATCACCCAGGAGTGAATGCCCTTTTCAGATCTGTTCAGATCTGTTCTTTGCTAATAAGTGAGTTATTACCCCAGTTATAGATAATTATAAACTCGGTGGTTTGAGCACTGAATGCTGATTATCTGACAGCCGTGGTATATCAGACCGTATACCACGGGTATGAAAAAAACGTTTATTCTTACTGCTCTAAGTATGTTGTTAACCAGTTTATAACAGCAATAAGGTACCTCAGAGGTTTGTGGTATGTGGCCAATATACCATGGCTAAGAACTGTATCCAGGCACTCGTGCCTAAGAACACCCCTTAGCCGTGGTATATTGGCCATATACCACACCCACTTGTGGCTTATTGCTTGTTAAAGGTCAGCAATGGAGAGTTACTGCTTCCCACAAGAGCACAAAACATGTAGGCTAAATTTCAAGCTGTCTTTGAAAAGCCAATCAGGTAAAAAGCTTATGTCTTAATTAAAGGGTGCTGTATTTTGAGACAGGCTTGAATATGTAAATAAGCCAATAGGTGAGGGGTAACCTACAGTGTCTAATTCTCTATATGTTAATAATAATACATTTTATTTTGTAAAGTGGTTTCTTGCTTCATACAACACAATAAAATGCCATTTAAAGTCACCTATTTGGCCCATGGTGTTACAGACCAAGTAAAACACGTTTTTAAAAGTCTTATGCAATGTAGGTCTGCATTGAACACCACATATAGGCTACTGTAGGCCATGTAAATCAAAAGCTCTTTCCATGTGAAAATGTTATGAGATTTGCTCCATTGGTTTTGTTGGAAGGCCTATGTTATGCTCAAATAGCCACATAGTCTATTGGTTGCTGTCTAAAATGGCAAGGGTACAGCCTCAGTGTTCACTTCACTGGAAGTTGTTTCTGCTCTGAAGACAGACAATATGCTCATTGCCCCAAAATGTTTGAGGTAACATTGGCTGCCAGTATCCAGTATTACAGTTATGGGAAATTACACTCATATTCTGGGTTTAAACGACAAGTATAGCAGCATGGTCACTGCCATAAGCATTTCACCACATATAAAATATGTATGTTGCTCTGGTATAACACAATACATTTAAGGCATTCTAATGAGTGAATGTCTAATGCAAACTCATTAAGCACTCCTTGTTCCTCTTTATCCCTGTCCTCTATCTCGACATGGGTGAGTCTCTCCAGAGAGCTGGTGTATCTGGAGGGAGAGTGCTGCTCAGTCTATATCTACATGGGTGAGTCTCTCCAGAGACCTGGTGTGTCTGGAGGGAGAGTGGTGCTCAGTCTATCTCTACCTGGGTGAGTCTCTCCAGAGACCTGAGTGTCTAGAAGGAGAGTGCTGCTCAGTCTATCTCTACCTGGGTGAGTCTCTCCAGAGACCTGGTGTGTCTGGAGGGAGAGTGGTGCTCAGTCTATCTCTACCTGGGTGAGTCTCTCCAGAGACCTGGTGTGTCTGGAGGGAGAGTGGTGCTCAGTCTGCTCAGATAAGTTCACCTCTTCAGGGGACACAGCCCGGGGAGGGAGGGATGGAGAGAGAGAGTGATAGAGAGAGAGACATAGATAGAACGATAATGAGAGGGGGGAGGGGAGAGGGAGAGAGAGAGAGGGAGAGAGAGAGAGACCTTACCTTTGCCTAAATTCATTTTTGTAACTGATGGGAACAAAGAGTCTGCAGAGAGAGACAGGGAGCTGTGCTTAAGGCCCAAGGCGTTGCTGGGGGGGGGGTGGAAGGACATGGTAACATGTTATTATGCTGTTTGCCTCAAGTGCTCTTGACAATAGTCTATGAGAATTTTGAAATTGTTTTGGCACAAATAACACACTCGCATGCACACACATAAATAAAATAAAACTGAGAGTAGCACAGGTATCACCTTATCAACATTGTTTCACAAAGGGATGTATCTGATCTTAAATTCAAGGGTTAAAGGTTAGGTAGTAAATGTAAGTAGAAATTGATGGAAGTGAAATATTTCCATATATGTTCATAGTTCAAATTATCTTGCATGTCATAATAACCATTCTTCACTGTGACCATCATGCTCAGGTGCTCAGTGGCATGGAAGGTCAGTGCTGCTATCTTCAGCTTGCGTCCCAAATTGCACCCTTATTCCCTACAAAGTGAATAACGTTTTGACCATATGGACCTAGGTAAAAATGAATGCACAATATAGGAAATATGGTGCCATTTGGAAGGCACCCTCTGTCTGTCAGAGAGAGGAAGAGAGCGCTGGCCAGTGAGGGATTGTGGGTATGAAAGCTCTGCCCCGGGCCACTGGAGCAACAGACACTCTGTCCTGACAGCTGGTGTGTGGGACAAGGGTGGGGCACGAGCCATCACTTACACACCATCGGAGGCAGGAACACACACACAGGAATGCAGGAGCACTTGAATACAGACAGGAACACACATGCAAGAACACACACACTCTTAGGAGAGGAGGGGAGATGATAGAGGAAGTGAAGGAGGGAGGGGTTTGAGTCACACTTCTAAAAGAGGATGTGTGAGACATGTAGAACACAGGAAAGACTTGAGGAGAAAAGGTGTAAAACACGACACAAACAAAACGGATTTTCAAAGTCAGCACATTTTCCTTTCCTTCCTTTCATCCCTTTATCTCTCCCTCCTTTATCCAACATCGGTGTGTGCCCTCCAGCTCCCCCGTTCCATGTGCCCCCCAGGACTAGATGTGGCTCTGCCATGAGATAAAAGAGTTCAGGCTACTCCTTTAATCTTTCCCTCCTTTTCACAGTTTTCCCCCTCTATTTTAGTCCGCTTCCCTCTCTCTCTCTCTCGCTCACTCCGCCTCTGCCTCTCCATACAGTCATTTCCACACAATCTTCCCTCTCTCTCTCTCTCGCTCACTCCGCCTCTGCCTCTCCATACAGTCATTTCCACACAATCTTCCCTCTCTCTCTCTCTCGCTCACTCCGCCTCTGCCTCTCCATACAGTCATTTCCACACAATCTTCCCTCTCTCTCTCTCTCGCTCACTCCGCCTCTGCCTCTCCATACAGTCATTTCCACACAATCTTCCCTCTCTCTCTCTCTCGCTCACTCCGCCTCTGCCTCTCCATACAGTCATTTCCACACAATCTTCCCTCTCTCTCTCTCTCGCTCACTCCGCCTCTGCCTCTCCATACAGTCATTTCCACACAATCTTCCCTCTCTCTCTCTCTCTCGCTCACTCCGCCTCTGCCTCTCCATACAGTCATTTCCACACAATCTTCCCTCTCTCTCTCTCTCGCTCACTCCGCCTCTGCCTCTCCATACAGACATTTCCACACAATCTTCCCTCTCTCTCTCTCTCTCTCGCTCACTCCGCCTCTGCCTCTCCATACAGTCATTTCCACACAATCTTCCCTCTCTCTCTCCCTCTTTCTTTGTTTTTCACCTGTCCCTACCTGTGTTGTTCATGTTCCACCCCTCCACACTTACCTTGCTCCCGTCTGTCACCCATGTTCTTTATTGTGTTTCATATCACATTAGGGGAGTCGACAGGAAAGAGACCCTGGGCCATCGCTCAGACTGCTCCCGACATTCATTTTCCTCTGTCTCATACACACATTAATCCGCACTTTGTCTTTCCCCCAGACAGATAAAAAAGAGACACCGCCAGCCAAAGCATATTTATTTATTTTAATAAATTTGCTACCCTGAGCGGGGGTCAGGTGCCAGAGATAAGACATGGAAATGTAAAATGCTATTCCATCCCTCCTCTCCTCCTCCACCTATCTCTACCTCCACCTCTCTCGTCCTCCACCTCTCCTCCTCCTCCCTCTCTACCTCCTCCCTCTCTACCTCCACCTCTCTCGTCCTCCACCTCTTCTCCTCCTCCCTCTCTACCTCCTCCCTCTCTTCCTCCACCTCTCTCGTCCTCCACCTCTCCTCTCCTCCTCCTCCCTCTCTTCCTCCACCTCTCTCGTCCTCCACCTCTCCTCCTCCTCCTCCTCCCTCTCTACCTCCCCCTCTCTACCTTGCTCAGTCCCACCTTGCTTCCGTATCTTTATATGAGTTTTATTGAATTTATATGTCCCTTTCTCTGTTTTTACCCTGTGCACTGCTCTGTAGTGATAGGAAGAAATAAAGTAGTCGGCTGAAATAAATTCACCTCGTCGTCGGTCAGGATTGGATTTCACTCTCGGCCTTGGGGATGGAGGAGCAGTTTTCCTGGTTGGACTCTTTGGCTGCATCCCAAACGAACGGCACCCTATTCACTGCCCTAGTCCAGAGGGCTGGGGTTAAAAGTAGTGCACTATATAGGGAATAGGGCATAATTTCAATCACAACCTCTGTTTCTTTGCTTACTTAGGTTGTGTGAGCTTAATAATTTTAAGGTGGAATCTTTTAACCACGTAGGAACACACATACAATATACCCTCCATCTGTAACCATATGGAGGATGGAAACATACCCAACCCTGAGTCCATGGTACAACACATGCTCAGAGTACCAATAGCACAAACTCATGGCGCATGGAACTCCATCATGAGTTTGTGCTATAAATACATAAAAACATTGTGCTCATTTGTACATATAGTACATCATTAATGAGAGACTGGGTTGTGTGCCTATGGATCCCCACCAGTGAGTTAAACATCCCTGTATGTT
>NC_088224.1:20864734-20892234 GCF_036934945.1 Oncorhynchus masou masou
GGATTTGGCTAAAAATACTTGAATCAGTCATAGAGCCCATTGCCCTTTATGGTTGTGAAGTCTGGGGTCCGCTCACCAACCAAGACTTCACAAAATGGGACAAACACCAAATGGAGACTCTGCACGCAGAATTCTGCAAAAATATCCTCCGTGTACACCGTAGAACAGCAAATAATGCATGCAGAGCAGAATTAGGCCGATATCCACTAATTATCAAAATCCAGAAAAGAGCCGTTAAATTCTATAACCACCTAAAAGGAAGCAATTCCCAAACCTTCCACAACAAAGCCATCACCTACAGAGAGATGAACCTGGAGAAGAGTCCCCTAAGCAAGTTGGTCCTGGGGCTCTGTTCACAAACACAAACACACCCTACAGAGCCCCAGGACAGCAGCACAATTAGACCCAACCAATGAGAAAACAAAAAGATAATTACTTGACACATTGGAAAGAATTTACAAAAAAAACAGAGCAAACTAGAATGCTATTTGGCCCTACACAGAGAGTACACAGCGGCAGAATACCTGACCACTGTGACTGACCCAAAATTAAGGAAAGCTTTGACTATGTAGAGACTCAGCGAGCATAGCCTTGCTATTGAGAAAGGCCGCCGTAGGCAGACATGGCTCTCAAGAGAAGACAGGCTATGTGCTCACTGCCCACAAAATGAGGTGGAAACTGAGCTGCACTTCCTAACCTCCTGCCCAACGTATGACCGTATTAGAGAGACATATTTCCCTCAGATTACACAGATCCACAAAGAATTCGAAAAGAATCAGAGCAGCAAGATTTGTGACCTGTTGCCACGAGAAAAGGGCAACCAGTGAAGAACACACACCATTGTAAATACAACCGATATCTATGCTTATTTATTTTATCTTGTGTCCTTTACCATTTGTACATTGTTAAAACACTGTATATATATAATATGACATTTGTAATGTCTTTATTGTTTTGAAACTTCTGTATGTGTGATGTTTACTGTTAATTTTTATTGTTTATTTCACTTTATATATCCACTTTATATATTACCTACCTTACTTGCTTTGGCAATGTTAACACATGTTTCCCATGCCAATAAAGCCCTTGAATTGAACTGAATAGAGAAAGAGAGAAGGAGAGAGAAAGAGAGAAGGAGAGAGAAAAGAAGACAGAGGAAGAGAGATACACAGAGAGAGAGAGAGAGAGAGGTCTGGGGTCCGCTCACCAACCAAGACTTCACAAAATGGGACAAACACCAAATTGAGACTCTGCACGCAGAATTCTGCAAAAATATCCTCAGTGTACAACGTAGAACACCAAATAATGCATGCAGAGCAGAATTAGGCCGATACCCACTAATTATCAAAATCCAGAAAAGAGCAGTTAAATTCTATAACCACCTAAAAGGAAGCGATTCCCAAACCTTCCACAACAAAGCCATCACCTACAGAGAGATGAACCTGGAGAAGAGTCCCCTAAGCAAGCTGGTCCTGGGGCTCTGTTCACAAACACACCCTACAGAGCCCCATGACAGCAGCACAATTAGACCCAACCAAATCATGAGAAAACAAAAAGATAATTACTTGACACACTGGAAAGAATTAACAAAAAAACAGAGCAAACTAGAATGCTATTTGGCCCTACACAGAGAGTACACAGCGGCAGAATACCTGACCACTGTGACTGACCCAAAATTAAGGAAAGCTTTGACTATGTACAGACTCAGCGAGCATAGCCTTGCTATTGAGAAATGCCGACGTAGGCAGACAAGGCTCTCAAGAGAAGACAGGCTATGTGCTCACTGCCCACAAAATGAGGTGGAAACTGAGCTGCACTTCCTAACCTCCTGCCCAATGTATGACCATATTAGAGAGACATATTTCCCTCAGATTACACAGATCCACAAAGAATTCGAAAACAAATCCAATTTTGAAAAACTCCCATATCTACTGGGTGAAATTCCACAGTGTGCCATCAGAGCAGCAAGATTTGTGACCTGTTGCCACGAGAAAAGGGCAACCAGTGAAGAACACGCACCATTGTAAATACAACACATATCTATGCTTATTTATTTTATCTTGTGTCCTTTACCATTTGCACATTGTAAAAACACTGTATATATATATATATATATATATATATATATATATATATATATATATATATATATATATATATATAATATGACATTTGTAATGTCTTTATTGTTTTGAAACTTCTGTATGTGTGATGTCTACTGTTAATTTTTATTGTTTATTTCACTTTATATATTATATACCTTACTTGCTTTGGCAATGTTAACACATGTTTCCCATGCCAATAAAGCCCCTTGAATTGAATTGAATTGAGAGAGAGAGAGAGAGAGAGAGACAGACAGAGAGAGAGACCGACAGAGACAGAGACAGAGACGAGGGGGAGGGGTACAGAAAAATAAAGTGACAGAGATGCATAGAGAGAGAGGAAGCACTCATTACAGCTAATGCTCCAGAGTGACTTATCAATAAGCAACAGCCCAGGTGCAAACAAGTGTTATAAATGGCAGCAAAGTGCCCGAGTGTTAATAACGCACCCCAGCAGACCCTGGAACCCTTTTCTTTGCAGGGACATGCGACACACCTGGAAAAGCAATTACAGGCAAGGCACAAGAATACGTGGGATACAGAAAGGTAAACAACACTATGGCTGGGGAGAACTGTCCCTACTATCAGACCTTGTTAGGGGACAAGCTAACAATGAAGAAAACTAAACAACAAAGGATGCATAAAAATCATCCCCCAGTTGGCCAGGCAAAATGTGCATTATACCGTCCAGAAATGACAAGGTGTTATCCTAGAAATTACATGGTACCCCTGGTAGAGTCCTGTTCATTATAGGACTATACAGGTGTAGGATCTTCATTCGAGCCAGTTCACTACAGCAGGAAAATAGTCCTGCAGCAAAAGGAAATACTAATTAGTTTGTGGATTATAATTAATGGACATTTTGTAGGTTTAAACACATTTTTCGTAAGGAAAAATTAAGTCCGATTTTTTTATGGAAATTACAAACTTCATAAGCCTTTTTTTAAAATGTAAAGACACGGTATAGAATTTGAGTAGTGCAGCAAATGATGTGTTAAAGATTGAGATTATTCAAAGCATATGTTGTTTCTGCGTGTCTGGCTGTCTGACTGTCTGTGGAGGTAGTTTATATGTGTACATGTAGTTCTGCTGTGTGTGCAGTGCGTGCTTGATAGTTTCTGTGTGTGTGTGTGTGTGTGTGTGTGTGTGTGTGTGTGTGTGTGTGTGTGTGTGTGTGTGTGTGTGTGTGTGTGTGTGCGTGTGTGTGTGTGTCACGCCCTAGACATAGAGAGGCTTTTTATTCTCTATTTTGGTTAGGCCAGGGTGTGACGAGAGTTGGCGTTCTATGTTCTTTTTTCTATGCTTGTCTATGCTTTTTTTCGAAGCTGTCTGTCGTTATCTCTGATTGAGAACCATACTAAGGTAGCTCTTGCCCACATGGGTTTTGTCGGTAGTTGCTTTCTGTTTAGTGTGTTTTGCACCTGACGGAGCTGTTTCAGTTGTTTCTGTTGTTCCTTGTTCTATTTAGTGTTCAGTTTATTAAAATAATGACGGACACTTACCACGCTGCATCTTGATCCTCACCTTCGTCCACCAACGGTCGTTACAGTGTGTGTGTGCAAAGTAAAAAATAATTTGTTGTTTCAACTTTTTTCTTGTAATATGTACTTTCAATAATAAAAGAAAGTCAAGTCAACTTTAAGATTTGTCAGTATAACCAACTAATGATAGTTGAATTGATTTAGTTTTTAGTAGAGATAACTTGCCAATATCAAATTAACTACAGACAACAGATATAGTACATTGACTAAACAACCATAACAGTGATGCAATAGAGATGTCTGTCATGCATAGGTGTAATAGGTGGCAGGGAAGTCAGGCGCAGGAGAGTCAAACTGAGTGTAAAATGGAGTCTTTTAATAAAGTTCCACGAGTATGCTCCATAACAATAAATGTAGAAACAAACCAAACATGGGTACGAGGACCCGACGCGCACCTATGCAACAATCACACTATACTGACAATAAAACAATCTCTGACAAAGACATGAGGGGAAACAGAGGGTTAAATACACAACAGGTAATGAATGGGATTGAAAACAGGTGTGTGGGAAGACAAGACAAAACCAATGGAAAATGAAAAAAGGATCAATGATGGCTAGAAGACCGGTGACGCCGAACGCCGAGCACCGCCCGAACAAGGAGAGGCAACAACTTCGGCAGAAGTCGTGACAATGTCATTAGTGAAGATTATGCTTTGCTCTATCTCTTGCTCATGTGTGAGTTTTTATCCAATTGAGAAAACTGTCAGAGCAGTCAGTAATGGCAGCCAACCAACAGAGCACTTTAACTACAATGTCATTATCAGTAATGTCAGCCAACCAACAGAACATGTCATTCTCAGTACTGTCAGCCAACCAACAGAACATGTCATTCTCAGTAATGTTAGCCAACCAACAGAGCACTTTAATTACAATGTCATTCTCAGTAATGTCAGCCAACCAACAGAACATGTCATTCTCAGTAATGTCAGCCAACCAACAGAGCACTTTAACTACAATGTCATTCTCAGTAATGTCAGCCAACTGACAGAGAACTTTACTTACAATGACGTTCTCAGTAATGTCAGCCAACCAACAGAGCACTTTAATTACAATGTCATTCTCAGTAATGTCAACCAACCAACAGAGCACTGTAATTACAATGTCATTCTCAGTAATGTCAGCCAACCAACAGAGCACTGTAATTACAATGTCATTCTCAGTAATGTCAGCCAACCAACAGAGCACTTTAATAACAATGACATCCTCAGTAATGTCAGCCAATCAACAGAGCACTTTAATTACAATGTCATTCTCAGTAATGTCAGCCAACCAACAGAACATGTCATTCTCAGTAATGTCAGCCAACTAAAAGAGCATTTTAATAACAATGACATCCTCAGTAATGTCAGCCAACCAACAGAGCACTTTAACTACAATGTCATTCTCAGTAATCTCAGCCAACCAACAGATCATGTCATTCTCAGGAATGTCAGCCAACCAACATAGCAATTTAATTACATTGACATTATCAGTCATTTCAGTCAACCAACCGAGCACTTAAACTCAAATCTTTAACTACATTGACATTCTCAGTAATGTCAGCCAAACAACAGAACATGTCATTCTCAGTAATGTCATTATCAGTAATATGAGCCGGCTTACAGTGCAGTTTAAATACAATGTCATTCTCAGTAATGTCAGCCAACAAACAGAACACTTTAACTACATTGACATTCTCGGTGATATCAGCAAACAAACAGAGCAATTTAACTTCAATGACATTCTCAGTAATGTCAGCCAACCAACCAAGCACTTCAAATCAAATCTTTAACTACAATGACATTCTCGGTAATGTCAGCCAATCAACAGATCACTTCATCTACATTGACATTCTTAGTAATGTCAGCCATCCCACAGAGCAATTTAATTACAATATCATTCTCAGTAATGTCAGCCAACCAACAGAGCACTTTAACTACAATGTCATTCTCAGTAATGTCAGCCAACCAAGAGAGCACTTTAACTACAATGTCATTCTCAGTAATGTCAGCCAACCAACCAAGCACTTCAAATCAAATCTTTAACTACAATGTCATTCTCAGTAATGTCAGCCAACCAACAGAGCACTTTAACTACAATTTCATTCTCAGTAATGTCAGCCAACCAACAGAGCACTTTAACTACAATGTCATTCTCAGTAATGTCAGCCAACTAACAGAGAACTTTAACTACATTGACATTATCAGTAATGTCAGCCAACCAACACAGCACTTTAACTACATTGACATTATCAGTAATGTCAGCCAACCAACAGAGCACTTTAACCACAATGACATTCTCTGTAATGTCAGCCAACAAACAGATCATGTCATTCTCAGTAATGTCAGCCAACCAACATTGCAATTTAATTACATTGGTATTCTCAGTAATGTCAGCCAACCAACAGAGCACTTTAACTACAATGTCATTCTCATTAATTTCAGCCAACCAACAGAGCAATTTAACTACAATGTCATTCTCAGTAATGTCAGACAACCTACAGAGCACTTTCACTACATTGACATTCTCTGTAATGTCAGCCAACCAACAGAGCACTTTAACTACAATGTCATTCTCATTAATGTCAGCCAACCAACAGAGCACTTTAACTACAATGTCATTCTCAGTAATGTCAGACAACCTACAGATCACTTTCACTACATTGACATTCTCCGTAATGTCAGCCAACCAACAGAGCACTTTAACCACAATGACATTCTCTGTAATGTCAGCCAACCAACAGATCATGTCATTCTCAGTAATGTCAGCCAACCAACATTGCAATTTAATTACATTGGTATTCTCAGTAATGTCAGCCAACCAACAGAGCACTTTAACTACAATGTCATTCTCATTAATGTCAGCCAACCAACAGAGCACTTTAACTACAATGTCATTCTCAGTAATGTCAGCCAACCTACAGAGCACTTTCACTACATTGACATTCTCCGTAATGTCAGCCAACCAACAGAGCACATTAACTACAATGACATTCTCAGTAATGTCAGCCAACCAACAGAGAACTTTAACGACATTGACATTCTCAGTAATGTCAGCCAACCAACAGAGCACTTTAATTACAATGACATTCTCAGTAATGTCAGCCAACCAACAGAGCACTTTAATTACAATGTCATTCTTAGTAATGTCAGCCAACTAACAGAGCACTTTAATAACAATGACATCCTCAGTAATGTCAGCCAACCAACAGAGCACTTTAATTACAATGACATCCTCAGTAATGTCAGCCAACCAACAGAACATGTCATTCTCAGTAATGTCAGCCAACCAACAGAGCACTTTAACTACAATGTAATTCTCAGTAATGTCATCCAACTGACAGAGAACTTTACTTACAATGTCATTCTCAGTAATGTCAGCCAACCTACAGAGCACTTTCACTACATTGACATTCTCCGTAATGTCAGCCAACCAAAAGAGCACTTTAACTACAATGACATTCTCAGTAATGTCAGCCAACCAACAGAGCACTTTAACTACAATGTCATTCTCAGTAATGTCAGCCAACTGACAGAGAACTTTACTTACAATGACATTCTCAGTAATGTCAGCCAACCAACAGAGCACTTTAATTACAATGTCATTCTCAGTAATGTCAACCAACCAACAGAGCACTGTAATTACAATGTCATTCTCAGTAATGTCAGCCAACCAACAGAGCACTTTAACTACAATGACATTCTCAGTAGTGTCAGCCAACCAACAGAGAACTTTAACGACAATGACATTTTCAGTATTGTCAGCCAACCAACAGAGCAATTTAACTACATTGACATTATCAGTAATGTCAGCCAATCAACAGAGCACTTTAACTACAATGTCATTCTCAGTAATGTCCGCCAACTAACAGAGAACTTTACTTACAATGTCATTCTCAGGAATGTCAGCCACCCAACATAGCAATTTAATTACATTGACATTCTCAGTCATTTCAGTCAACCAACCGAGCACTTAAACTCAAATCTTTAACTACATTGACATTCTCAGTAATGTCAGCCAAACAACAGAACATGTCATTCTCAGTAATGTCATTATCAGTAATATGAGCCGGCTTACAGTGCAGTTTAACTACAATGACATTCTCAGTAATGTCAGCCAACCAACAGAGCACTTTAACTACAATGTCATTCTCAGTAATGTCAGCCAACCAACCAAGCACTTCAAATCAAATCTTTAACTACAATGACATTCTCGGTAATGTCAGCCAATCAACAGATCACTTCATCTACATTGACATTCTTAGTAATGTCAGCCATCCCACAGAGCAATTTAATTACAATATCATTCTCAGTAATGTCAGCCAACCAACAGAGCACTTTAACTACAATGTCATTCTCAGTAATGTCAGCCAACCAACAGAGCACTTTAACTACAATGTCATTCTCAGTAATGTCAGCCAACCAACCAAGCACTTCAAATCAAATCTTTAACTACAATGTCATTCTCAGTAATGTCAGCCAACCAACAGAGCACTTTAACTACAATTTCATTCTCAGTAATGTCAGCCAACCAACAGAGCACTTTAACTACAATGTCATTCTCAGTAATGTCAGCCAACTAACAGAGAACTTTAACTACATTGACATTATCAGTAATGTCAGCCAACCAACACAGCACTTTAACTACATTGACATTATCAGTAATGTCAGCCAACCAACAGAGCACTTTAACCACAATGACATTCTCTGTAATGTCAGCCAACAAACAGATCATGTCATTCTCAGTAATGTCAGCCAACCAACATTGCAATTTAATTACATTGGTATTCTCAGTAATGTCAGCCAACCAACAGAGCACTTTAACTACAATGTCATTCCCATTAATTTCAGCCAACCAACAGAGCAATTTAACTACAATGTCATTCTCAGTAATGTCAGACAACCTACAGAGCACTTTCACTACATTGACATTCTCTGTAATGTCAGCCAACCAACAGAGCACTTTAACTACAATGTCATTCTCATTAATGTCAGCCAACCAACAGAGCACTTTAACTACAATGTCATTCTCAGTAATGTCAGACAACCTACAGATCACTTTCACTACATTGACATCCTCCGTAATGTCAGCCAACCAACAGAGCACTTTAACCACAATGACATTCTCTGTAATGTCAGCCAACCAACAGATCATGTCATTCTCAGTAATGTCAGCCAACCATCATTGCAATTTAATTACATTGGTATTCTCAGTAATGTCAGCCAACCAACAGAGCACTTTAACTACAATGTCATTCTCATTAATGTCAGCCAACCAACAGAGCACTTTAACTACAATGTCATTCTCAGTAATGTCAGACAACCTACAGAGCACTTTCACTACATTGACATTCTCCGTAATGTCAGCCAACCAAAAGAGCACTTTAACTACAATGACATTCTCAGTAATGTCAGCCAACCGACAGAGAACTTTAACGACATTGACATTCTCAGTAATGTCAGCCAACCAACACAGCACTTTAACTACATTGACATTATCAGTAATGTCAGCCAACCAACAGAGCACTTTAACCACAATGACATTCTCTGTAATGTCAGCTAACCAACAGATCTTGTCATTCTCAGTAATGACAGCCAACCAACATTGCAATTTAATTACAATGACATTCTCAGTAATGTCAGCCAACCAACCTAGCACTTTAACTACAATGTCATTCTCAGTAATGTCAGCCAACCAACAGAGCACTTTAACTACAATGTCATTCTCAGTAATGTCAGCCAACCAACAGAGCACTTTCACTACATTGACATTCTCTGTAATGTCAGCCAACCAAAAGAGCACTTTCACTACATTGACATTCTCTGTAATGTCAGCCAACCAACAGAGCACTTTAACTACAATGACATTCTCAGTAATGTCAGCCAACCAACAGAGCACTTTAACTACAATGTCATTCTCAGTAATGTCAGCCAACTGACAGAGAACATTACTTACAATGTCATTCTCAGTAATGTCAGCCAACCTATAGAGCACTTTCACTACATTGACATTCTCCATAATGTCAGTCAACCAACAGAGCACTTTAACTAGAATGACATTCTCTGTAATGTCAGCCAACCAACATTGCAATTTAATTACATTGATATTCTCAGTCATTTCAGCCAACCAACAGAGCACTTTAATTACAATATCATTCTCAGTAATGTCAGCCAACTAACAGAGCATTTTAATAACAATGACATCCTCAGTAATGTCAGCCAACCAACAGAGCACTTTAATTACAATGTCATTCTCAGTAATGTCAGCAAACCAACAGAGCACTTTAACTACAATGTCATTATCAGTAATGTCAGCCAACCAACAGAGCACTTTAACCACAACAACATTCTCTGTAATGTCAGCTAACCAACAGATCTTGTCATTCTCAGGAATGACAGCCAACCAACATTGCAATTTAATTACATTGGTATTCTCAGTAATGTCAGCCAACCAACCTAGCACTTTAACTACAATGTCATTCTCAGTAATGTCAGCCAACCAACAGAGCACTTTAACTACAATGTCATTATCAGTAATGTCAGCCAACCTACAGAGCACTTTCACTACATTTACATTCTCTGTAATGTCAGCCAACCAAAAGAGCACTTTCACTACATTGACATTCTCCACAATGTCAGCCAACCAACAGAGCACTTTAACTACAATGACATTCTCAGTAATGTCAGCCAACCAACAGAGCACTTTAACTACAATGTCATTCTCAGTAATGTACGCCAACTAACAGAGAACTTTACTTACAATGTCATTCTCAGGAATGTCAGCCAACCTATAGAGCACTTTCACTACATTGACGTTCTCCATAATGTCAGTCAACCAACAGAGCACTTTAACTACAATGACATTCTCTGTAATGTCAGCCAACCAACATTGCAATTTAATTACATTGATATTCTCAGTCATTTCAGCCAACCAACAGAGCACTTTAATTACAATATCGTTCTCAGTAATGTCAGCCAACTAACAGAGCATTTTAATAACAATGACATCCTCAGTAATGTCAGCCAACCAACAGAGCATTTTAATAACAATGACATCCTCAGTAATGTCAGCCAACCAACAGAGCACTTTAACTACAATGTCATTCTCAGTAATGTCAGCCAACCAGCAGAACATGTCATTCTCAGTAATGTCAGCCAACCAACATAGCATTTTAATAACAATGTCATTCTCAGTAATGTCAGCCAACCAACACTGCAATTTAATTACATTGATATTCTCAGTCATTTCAGCCAACCAACAGAGCACTTTAATTACAATATCATTCTCAGTAATGTCAGCCAACTAACAGAGCATTTTAATAACAATGTCATTATCAGTAATGTCAGCCAACCAACAGAGCACTTTAACCACAACAACATTCTCTGTAATGTCAGCTAACCAACAGATCTTGTCATTCTCAGGAATGACAGCCAACCAACATTGCAATTTAATTACATTGGTATTCTCAGTAATGTCAGCCAACCAACCTAGCACTTTAACTACAATGTCATTCTCAGTAATGTCAGCCAACCAACAGAGCACTTTAACTACAATGTCATTATCAGTAATGTCAGCCAACCTACAGAGCACTTTCACTACATTGACATTCTCTGTAATGTCAGCTAACCAACAGATCTTGTCATTCTCAGGAATGACAGCCAACCAACATTGCAATTTAATTACATTGGTAATCTCAGTAATGTCAGCCAACCAACCTAGCACTTTAACTACAATGTCATTCTCAGTAATGTCAGCCAACTAACAGAGCACTTTAACTACAATGTCATTCTCAGTAATGTCAGCCAACCTATAGAGCACTTTCACTACATTGACATTCTCTGTAATGTCAGCCAACCAAAAGAGCACTTTCACTACATTGACATTCTCCGCAATGTCAGCCAACCAACAGATCATGTCATTCTCAGTAATGTCAGCCAACCAACATTGCAATTTAATTACATTGATATTCTCAGTCATTTCAGCCAACCAACAGAGCACTTTAATTACAATATCGTTCTCAGTAATGTCAGCCAACTAACAGAGCATTTTAATAACAATGACATCCTCACTAATGTCAGCCAACCAACAGAGCACTTTAATTACAATGTCATTCTCAGTAATGTCAGCCAACCTACAGAGCACTTTCACTACATTGACATTCTCTGTAATGTCAGCCAACCAAAAGAGCACTTTCACTACATTGACATTCTCCTTAATATCAGCCAACCAACAGAGCACTTTAACTGCAATGACATTCTCAGTAATGTCAGCCAACCAACAGAGCACTTTAACTACAATGTCATTCTCAGTAATGTCAGCCAACCAACAGAACATGTCATTCTCAGTAATGTCAGCCAACCAACATAGCATTTTAATAACAATGTCATTCTCAGTAATGTCAGCCAACCAACACTGCAATTTAATTACATTGATATTCTCAGTCATTTCAGCCAACCAACAGAGCACTTTAATTACAATATCATTCTCAGTAATGTCAGCCAACTAACAGAGCATTTTAATAACAATGACATCCTCAGTAATGTCAGCCAACCAACAGAGCACTTTAACCACAACAACATTCTCTGTAATGTCAGCTAACCAACAGATCTTGTCATTCTCAGGAATGACAGCCAACCAACATTGCAATTTAATTACATTGGTATTCTCAGTAATGTCAGCCAACCAACCTAGCACTTTAACTACAATGTCATTCTCAGTAATGTCAGCCAACCAACAGAGCACTTTAACTACAATGTCATTCTCAGTAATGTCAGCCAACCTACAGAGCACTTTCACTACATTGACATTCTCTGTAATGTCAGCCAACCAAAAGAGCACTTTCACTACATTGACATTCTCCGCAATGTCAGCCAACCAACAGAGCACTTTAACTGCAATGACATTCTCAGTAATGTCAGCCAACCAACAGAGCACTTTAACTACAATGTCATTCTCAGTAATGTCAGGCAACTGACAGAGAACATTACTTACAATGTCATTCTCAGTAATGTCAGCCAACCTATAGAGCACTTTCACTACATTGACATTCTCCATAATGTCAGTCAACCAACAGAGCACTTTAACAACACTGACATTCTCTGTAATGTCAGCCAACCAACAGATCATGTCATTCTCAGTAATGTCAGCCAACCAACATTGCAATTTAATTACATTGATATTCTCAGTCATTTCAGCCAACCAACAGAGCACTTTAATTACAATATCGTTCTCAGTAATGTCAGCCAACTAACAGAGCATTTTAATAACAATGACATCCTCAGTAATGTCAGCCAACCAACAGAGCACTTTAATTACAATGTCATTCTCAGTAATGTCAGCCAACCAACAGAGCACTTTAATTACAATGTCATTCTCAGTAATGTCAGCCAACCAACAGAACATGTCATTCTCAGTAATGTCAGCCAACTAAAAGAGCATTTTAATAACAATGACATCCTCAGTAATGTCAGCCAACCAACAGAGCACTTTAATTACAATGTCATTCTCAGTAATGTCAGCCAACCAACAGAGCACTTTAATTACAATGTCATTCTTAGTAATGTCAGCCAACTAACAGAGCACTTTAATAACAATGACATCCTCAGTAATGTCAGCCAACCAACAGAGCACTTTAATTACAATGACATTCTCAGTAATGTCAGCCAACCAACAGAGCACTTTAATTACAATGTCATTCTCAGTAATGTCAGCCAACCAACAGAACATGTCATTCTCAGTAATGTCAGCCAACCAACAGAGCACTTTAATTCCAATGTCATTCTCAGTAATGTCAGCCAACCAACAGAGCACATTAACTATAATGACATTCTTAGTAATGTCAGCCAAACTACAGATCATGTCATTCTCAGTGATGTCATTATCAGTAATATGAGCCAGCTTCCAGTGCACTTGAAATACAATGACATTCTCAGTAATGTCAGCCAACCAACATAGCACTTTAACTACAATGTCATTCTCAGTAATGTCAGCCAACCAACAGAGCACTTTAACGACAATGACATTCTCAGTAATGTCAGCCAACCAACAGAGCACTTTAACTACAACGACATTCTCTGTAATGTCAGCCAACCAACAAATCATGTCATTCTCAGTAATGTCAGCCAACTAACATTGCAATTTAATTACATTGATTTTCTCAGTCATTTCAGCCAACCAACCGAGCACTTTAACTCAAATCTTTAACTACAATGACATTCTCAGTAATGTCAGCCAGCCAAGAGAACATGTTATTCTCAGTGATGGCATTCTGAGTAATGTCAGCGACCAACAGAGCACTAAACCGACAATGACATTCTCAGTAATGTCAGCCAACCAACAGAGCTTGTTATTCTCAGTAATTGCATTCTCAGCCAACCAGCAGAGCACTTAATTATATTGACATTCTCAGAAATGTCAGCCAACCAACAGAGCACTTTATCTACAGTGACATTCTCAGGAATGTCAGCCAACCAACAAAGCACTTGAACTACAATGACGTTCTCATGAATGATTACAGAATTGTTGTTTCTTTAGATATGTTTGTTTATGTACTTTTGTTGAATGCACTAACTAAAGTCACTCAGGATAAAAGCTTCTGTTAACCCTTGAGTGGTGTTGATGTTTTTGTTATTCACCCAATGTTCACTCGTCTGATGGATCCACACCACTATTGTTTTTTTAAACAATACAGCCATAACAATTTTCTTAAAAATACTTGGATGTCGACTTATATAAATCACAAGCAATACAGACAGCATACATGGTTAATATTTGCCATCTACCTCTGCTAGATCACACTTTTCAGTAAAAGCGCTATTTTTTAGATGAAATGTGATTTTTGTAAACAAAAATCTTTATAATCAAGAAACGGGTAGAATAAATCATGTTTATCTTGAAGAAATATAAATAAAACATGGTTTGTTTTCATCACTTTGATGTTTATTGCTTTGAACTGAACAAATTGGAAGGACACATTTTACATACAGTATTTTATGGAAATGATAAATGAGCCCCATTGAACGCACATTAAGGCCAGTCTAGACACAACATGAGGGACAGAGTTTTACTGTGTTTGTTGCATATGTATTTCTTACACTTGATGCATGTGTACTATGTCTTCCTGTCCTTCTTGGGTCCAAACACATTGCAGTGCTTCTTCTTGTTGCTACCAGTTGCACTCTAGAATGATTAAAACACCAAGTTCAAGAATTTTATAAACATCTCACTCACTCACATAGAGTTGAAGTCAGAAGGTTACATACACCTTAGCCAAATACAATTAAACTCAGGTTCACAATTCCTGACATTTAATCCCAGTAAAAATGCCCTGTCGGAGGTCATTTAGGATCACCACATTATTTTAAGAATGTGAAATGTCAGAATAATAGTAGAGAGAATGATTTATTTCAGCTTTTTTTTCTTTCATCACATTCACAGTGTGTCAGAAGTGTACTTACACTCAATTGGTATTTGGTAGCATTGCCTTTAAATTGTTTAACTTGGGTTAAACATTTCAGGTAGCATTCTACAAGGTTCCCACAATAAGTTGGATGAATTTTGGCCCATTCCTCCTGACAGAGCTAGTGTAACTGAGTCAGGTTTGTAGGCCTCCTTGCTCGCAAACGCTTTTATAGTTCTACCCACAAATGTTCTATAGGATTGAGGTCAGGGCTTTGTGATGGCCACTCCAATACCGTGACTTTGTTGTCCTTAAGCAATTTTTCCACAACTTTGGAAGAATGCTTGGGGTCATTGTCCATTTGGAAAATCCATTTGCAACCAAGCTTTAACTTCCTGACTGACGTCTTGAAATGTTGCTTCGATATATCCACATAATTTTCCTTTCTCATGATGCCATCTATTTTGTGAGGTGCACCAGTCCCTCCTGCAGCAAAGCACCCCCACCACATGATGCTGCCACCCTTGTGCTTCACGGTTGGAATGGTGTTCTTCGGCTTGCAAGCGCCCCCTTTTTTCCTCCAAACATAACAATGTTCATTATTGCCAAACAGTTCTATTTTTGTTTAATCAGACCAGAGGACATTTCTCCAAAAAGTAGGATCTTGGTAATTTGCAGTTGCAAAGCGTAGTCTGGCATGTTTATGGCAATTCTGGAGCAGTGGCTTCTTCCTTGCTGAGCGGCCTTTCAGGTTATGTTGATATAGGAATACATAATTTTCTGGAATTGTCCAAGCTGTTTAACCTCTTGAAACTCCCCATCCCGGATCCGGGATTGTGACTAAGCCTCAGGCTCATTAGCATAACGCAACGTTAACGATTTCTGAAAATCGCAAATAAAATTAAAATAATGCGTTTGCTCTCAAGCTTAGCCTTTTCTTAACAACACTGTCATCTCAGATTTTCAAAATATGCTTTTGAACCATAGAAATTGACTAATTTGTGTAAGAGTATGCAAAGCTAGCATAGCATTTTGTGTAGCATGTAGCACGCAACATTTTCACAAAAGCCAGATAACCAAATAAATAAAATCATTTACCTTTGAAGAGCTTCTGATGTTTTCAATGAGGAGACTCCCAGCCACATACCAAATGCGCAGTGTTTCCTGAAAGCGTCTGTGTGTAGGAGAAATCGTTCCGTTTTCTACATTGCGCCTGGCTACCGAAACGAACCGAAATGCAGTCACCTACAACGTGAAACTTTTTCCGGATTAACTACATAATATCGACCGAAACATGGCAAACGTTGTTTGGAATCAATCCTCAAGGTGTTTTTTCACATATCTCTTCATTGACATGCAGTTCTTGGAAGCTTGCTTCTCTCTGTGCCCCATGGAAAAATACTGGCAGGTGACTTTTGCGCACCAATTTCGGCGCAGGACACCGGGCGGACACGTGGTAAATGTGGTCTCTTATGGTCAATCTTCCAACGATCTGCCTACAAATACGTCACAATGCTGCAGACACCTTGGGGAAACGACAGAAAGGGCAGACTCATTCCTCTTGTGTTCACAGCCATATAAGGAGATCATGAAAGACAGAGCCTCAAAAATCCTTGTCATTTCCTGGATGCCAAGTCATCTTGGTTTTGCCTGAAGCTCACGTTAAAGGGCACGCACAGAGAAGATATTTGTATTTCTGGACACGTCAGAGTGTTTTCTTTCGAACAGTAGCAATTATATGCATAGTCGAGCATCTTTTTGTGACAAAATATCTTGTTTAAAACGGGAACGTTTTTCTTCCAAAAATGAAATAGCGCCACCATAAGTGTAAGAGGTTAAAGGTACAGTCAACTTAGTTGAAGTAAACATCTGACACACTGGAATTGTGATACAATGAATTGTAAAATATAATGTCTGCAAACAATTGTTTGAAAAATTACTTGTGTCATGCATAAAGTAGATGTCCTAACCAACTTGCCAAAACTATAGTTTGTTAACAAGAAATTTGTGTAGTGGTTGAAAAACTAGTTTTAATGACTCCAACCTAATTGTATTCCGACTTCAACTATAAATTAGACTGACACACCGGTGTGTCAATCGACTCTAGGGGGTTAACATGTTAAGCAGGACTTGTGCATGTTCTGTTACCAGTTACTGCAGGAATGTCTACCAATGGTCTAAGTGTATGTAAACTTCCGACTTCAACTGTATGTAATATAAATGTGTAAGGGGGTGCACAGTGGGCACTCAATGAAAAGGTGTTCTTTTACATAAAAAGGAAAGCCAAGGCCATTGAGTCTCAGGTTGAAAAAATGCATAATTGCATCTATTTTCTTTTAGTAAACATTGAAAACGAGTCCCACAAACCCTAACACAACACAATGGTTAAATTACCAAAATGTACTTTTGTGTTACTTCAGTAATTTTGACTTCACAGTTATGAATTTCTAAGTTGAAGTTGAGAAGACATGTAATTCTTACCTGATTCAACTTGATTGTATAAGTTAAGTCAATTTGATCAGTTGCTGTTATCTAATCTTAAAAACAAATGTCAACACAGCTTGATTCAAAACGTTTTGACATTGGAACACATTTAGTTGACTTGGCTATATAAAACAAGTCATTTTGACTTAATATGTGTATATGTGTGTTCAGTGTCATGGCGCCCGGCCGACCTCCTTGGTCTGGTACAGATGGCGGCATGCCTGATGAGCAGTGGGTGATTACTGGCCTTAATTGGCTTAACAAGCCTGACAACAGGAGGCCCTCTGCCCGTGCATCAATCAGAGGTGAGGAGTTCAGGAGAGCACTGTCAGGCCTTCAAAGACAGGAAACTCAGCACTTAGCAGGACAGAGGGGGGGGCAGAGAGAGAGAGAGAGAGAAGGGGTGAGAGGGAGCGATAGGGGGAGAGAGAGAAAGAAAGAGAGGAGAAGAGAAACGATTGGAGAGGGAGAGAAAGAATGGGAGAAAATTAAAAATTGTGGAGTGGAGAAAACGGTGAGCAAGGATCTATCTGCTGAGGACAGTGTAGGTGAAGTTCCTCTTAACACACACACACACACAGATGCACACCCACACACACACTTTGTACAATCACAATGCAAACACACTCTTTTTTGCAAACAAAATATACGGACAAAATCACCCTCTCTCTAACGCTCAAGAGGAGGACGAGTTGAGAGAATAACAAATCTACAACCCCACATTAATACCCTCCCTGTTCATTTATCAAGCCCTCCCCTCCAATCCGTTGTCACCATAGCACTAAGTATCTGTGAATTTATCGAGCCAATGCCCCCTATGTACGCTCAGCTGATGAGGGGTAATGATGCCAGATACTGTTCAAAAGACAAAGGCTAAATACATCTTCATTCAGGTTAAAGGTACAGAAAAGGTGATGTCTTCTTTGACACACACACACACACACACACACACACACACACACACACACACACACACACACACACACACACACACACACACACACACACACACACACACACACACACACACACACACACACACACACACACACACACACAAAGGTAAAAGTACAGTGTGTATGAGTCAGTATCCTTGTGTCACGGATCCCTCTGGAACTTTCATTGTGCACACCTGGCCACTACTCCCACTAATTGTATATTTATATATGTGCCCTTTGTTCACCATGTTGCTGTTGATTATTGTTACTATGTCCGTTGGTCGTGTGATTATTGGCTTTCGTGCCACGTATTTTGTGCAGATGATTACGGGTCTCGTCCCGTGTGATAATCATTGTGCGAGTGTGTATTTTTTCGAGGTACTCCTCGCTCATTTGTTTTGGGTTTTACCCTGTGTTTTTGTTACGTGTTTGTCTGGTCTTCGTCCCTGTGCCTTTATGCGGCATGCCGTAATTTGGGCTAAATGAAAAACCCTATTACGCATTCCTGCGTCTGTCTCCCGAATCCATTATGCCAACGTGTCAGAATAATCGCCCGTTAAGGGAGACAGCGGGAATGGCCCGTCCGACGATGCTGCGACTGGTCTGTCCGTCCGGCACATCTGTGGCAGCTGCCAACAGGGCCGTCAGACGTCGCCACAATGGGTCCGTCCGACGACGCCATTTCAGCAGCCCCAACTGGACCATCCGATGCCGTACGACGCCACGGCAACTGGCCCGTCCAACGACAACGCTACGTCGGCAGCTGCATAGCACTGCGTTCCGGTGAGCACATCGGGGGGGGGTACTGCAACGATCTCTCTGGAACTTTCACACCTGGCCCCTATTCCCACAGTGGGTATTTGTAAATATGTGACCTTTTTATTCAACATGGTGCTGTCGAGTATTGTTCCAATGTCAATTGATGTGTGTGAGTACCTGTGCTATGTTGTTTTGGCTTTCGTGCGATGTAAATTGTGCAGATGATTACGGGTCTCGTCCCGTATGTTAATCATTGTGCAAGTGTGTATTTATTCGGGGTACTCCTCACTCTTTTGTTTGGGTTCTACCCTGTATTTTGTACACGTGTTTGTTTGGTGCCTGTACATGGCACGCTGTAATTTGGGTGAGAAAAAATATATATATATATTACACATACCTGCACCTTTCTCCCGACCCTTTCTGCCAACGTGTCACCATGGCTAAAGCAGATGGACTTATGGATCTTTAAGGTGATTTATTAGCAATGAGAGAGATATAGTACACAACAATACACTCTTAGAAAAAAATGTCTCATAAGGGTTGAATAATCCTTTTTGTTATGTTAGAGTACGACATAGGGGGTTAGTGATGGCATTGAGATGCACAGCCATCTGCCCTACCCATGCCTGCAACATTCAGGCTCTACCCTACCCTGGCCCGATTGCTTCTGACAAATTTAAGGCCCGGCCCAAAACCAGAAATAACTTCCTCCGTTAGTAAGTCCATTAGCTGCTCCTCTCTGTCTGTCACTCGCTCCATTCGCTATGCTCTTGGCGGCTCTGAGTCTGTGTGAGTATCCCATAGCAACGGCTCTACTTGGGTTGCTCTGCCCAATGAAGAGACAATGGACAGCAGTTAGCTGTTAGCTAGTTTTCATCACTCTAAACTAAGACAGAACATAGGGATGGGCGGTATGGGCGGGGGGCTGTATGGGTGGTGGGTAGTAGGCGGTATGGGTGGTGGGCGGTATGGGCAGTGGGCGGTTGGCTGTATGGGCTGTGGGCGTTATTGTCTCTGGGCAGTGGGCGGTATGGGAGGTATGGGCGGTGGCCTGTATGTGCGCTCGGCTTTGGGCGGTATAGGCGCTAAGGGCGGTATGGGCATTGGATGGTGGGCGGTATGGGCGGTATGGGCGGTGTGCAGAATGGACATTATGGGTGGTATGGGCAATGGGTTGTGGGCAGTATGGGTGGTGGGCGGTATGGGCAGTGGGCGGTATGAGCGGTATGGTTGGCATGGATGGTATGGGCAGTGGGTGGTGGGCAGTATGGGTGGTGGGCAGTATGGGTGGTATAGGCGGTGGGCGGTATGGGCGGTATGGTTGGTATGGGCAGTATGGGTGGTGGGCGGTATGCACGGTGGGCAGTATCGGTGGTGGGCGGTATGGGTGGTGGGCAGTATGGGTGGTGGGCGGTATGGGAGGTATAGGCGGTTGGCGGTATGGGTGGTATGGTTTGTATGGGCGGAATGGGTGGTGGGTGGTGGGCGGGATGGGTGGTGGGTGGTATAGGCGGTGGGCGGTGAGCGGTATGGGTGGTGGGCAGTATGGGTGGTGGCGGTATGGGCGGTGGGCAGTGTGGGTGGTGGGCGGTATGGGCGGTGGGCAGTATGGGTGGTGGGTGGTATGGGTGGTTGGCAGCATGGGTGGTGGGCGGTATGGGCGGTGGGCGGTATGGGCGGTGGGCGGTATGGGCGGTATGGGCGGTATGGACGGTATGGGCACTGGGTGGTGGGCGGTATGGGTGGTGGGCAGTATGGGTGGTGGGCGGTATGGGTGGTGGGCGGTATGGGTGGTGGGCAGTATGGGTGGTGGGCAATATGGGCGGTATGGGCGGTATGGGCGGTATGGGCGGTATGGGCACTGGGTGGTGGGCGGTATGGGCGGTGGGCGGTATGGGCGGTATGGGCGGTATGGGTGGTGGGCGGTATGGGTGGTGGGCGGTATGGGTGGTGGGCGGTATGGGTGGTGGGCAGTATGGGCAGTATGGGCGGTATGGACGGTATGTGCACTGGGTGGTGGGCGGTATGGGCGGTGTGGGCAGTATGTGCAGTGGGTGGTGGGCGGTATGGGTGGAATGGGTGGTGGGCGGTATGGGTGGTGGGCGGTATGGGTGGTGGGCAGTATTTGTGGTGGGCAGTATGGGTTGTGGGCAGTATGGGCGGTATGGGCGGTATGGGCGGTATGGACGGTATGGGCACTGGGTGGTGGGCGGTATGGGCGGTGTGGGCAGTATGTGCAGTGGGTGGTGGGCGGTATGGGTGGAATGGGTGGTGGGCGGTATAGGCAGTGGGCGGTATGTGCGGTATGGACGGTATAGGCGGTGGTGGGCGGTGGGCGGTATGGGTGGTGGGCGGTATAGGCGGTGGTGGGCGGTTGGTGGTGGTCGGTATAGGCGGTGGCCGTTGGATGGTATGGGTGGTGGGCGGTATAGGCAGTGGGCAGTATGGGCGGTATGGGCGGTGGCCGTTGGATGTTATGGGCAGAGAGAAAAATAGTGATAGAGAAAGAGAAACTGAAATGAGAGATGTTCTGAAACTGAACATCAGTGGGCGATTGAGCCTGACACACAAGACCAGCTTAGATATTAGCTTGAAATGACCCTCCTATATTTACAAAAATCGTCAGAGACATCGAGGACAAATAAAACCCATATTCCCAAATTATAATTGTATGATGAAAATCATCATTAATTGTTCATTTATGTAGCTATTTTCATATTCTCTGGGCGTTTTGTAATTCATACACTAATTACAGTAATAACTAACCAGATATTACATCTGTGACTCATTCAGACATAAAAAATGACTTTATAAACATTGGAGATGTGTTCTATTAATACTTCACTGAATGCTCTCAATGCAAAGGTTACTGTGTGTGTGTGTGTGTGTGTGTGTGTGTGTGTGTGTGTGTGTGTGTGTGTGTGTGTGTGTGTGTGTGTGTGTGTGTGTGTGTGTGTGATAATATGGCATTCAAAACAAATTACAGATGTCTCTTCAGTAGACATATTTCCCCTTCTATCTCTTGTCCATCTACCTCCCAACAGCAGACATGTCTAGAGATATATGAGAGGCTCAGACAGACAGTCAGACAGGAAACAGTCTGGAGCATGATCATCACAGTAGGAACATGTCATTGTCTGGAAGGCTGGACGTCAATATCGCTATGGTTTTCTGTGTATGTGTTTGTGGTTTCCATGGGGCCACGGCTAAACTCATCCCTTTATCTGATGATTCAATCGCTCAGCATGACCTGTCATGGTGGCAAAAAACAAACACACACACACACACAAACACACATACACACACACACACACACACACACACACACACACACACACACACACACACACACACACACACACACACACACACACACACACACACACACACACACACACACACACACACACACACACACACACACACACACACACTCTCTCTCTCTCATGTCCCAGGACAACTTGACAGGACTGGCAAGGAGAGAAACCTTGGCTCAAGATCTGACCCTGATGAAAGAGGAAAAGAGAGAGACAGAGAGATAGAGAGAAAGAGAGAGAGAAAGAGAGAAAGAGAGAGAGAAAGATAGAGAGTTGATCAGTAAATGTGAAATCAATTGCAAGATAGTGTGAAAAGGACAGAGAGATTAGACGGGGTGAGGGGACCATGCATGTCTTGGCTAAATCGAGCTGGTAAACAGCTCCAGAATGTAATATCTCTTCAATTACCAGCCATCCAATGATAGGACAGGCTCTCCCCTACATCCTCTCAGGAGGCAATAGCTACCTAATGAGTGTCTACTGTCGTTCTACTGCCTCAGCCAGATTACTTTCCCTTCTTTTCCCTGATTAACAATGTACACATTTACTTCCCTCCTTAAATCAGAGTTGCCTTTATGCATTCTAAAATACCTGTGCGGGTTATAAATCTATGCTGAGTCTATGACAGCGGCAGGATATCATCTGGGATCTGACAAATCTGGCAACCAAGTAGTAACCTTGGAAGCCAATCGAACCAATCAGGATGAGCATTGGTTGTGGAATTAGGAACAAGCTAGCTGGACGTAGCCCCAGTAACGGGAGAGAGTAATTGTGTGCGTGTGTGTGTGTGTGTGTGTGTGTGTGTGTGTGTGTGTGTGTGTGTGTGTGTGTGTGTGTGTGGGGGGGTGTGCGTGCGTGCATGTGTGTGTTGTTAGGACAGAAAAATATTTGTTGTCCTGCTCTCATAGCTTTATATATCTCCCACCTGTTCATTAGCTGGATGAGTCATCAATGATGCGTCTTTTGTACTACTCACTAACTTCTTTCTTTCTTTCTTTCTTTCTTTCTTTCTTTCTTTCTTTCTTTCTTTCTTTCTTTCTTTCTTTCTTTCTTTCTTGATGTATCTGTTAAGGGACTGAAGGGGTCAGACTCCACTATGTGACTAGTGTACAGTCACTAGGCTAGTGAGCTACTGGGCTATGCAATTATGGCCAGCAAAGCATGTGCTATCGAGTGTGTGTGTCTGGCAGGCCAGATAAGGGCTGTAAGGCCAGGTTGTGCCAGATTCTGTCACATCATTTAGGACTCAATGATCTGCCAACAGTCTCATTTTTGGAAGACATATGTGTTAACCTCTGGAGTGTCAGACAGATCACTGCAGTGTGTGTGTGTGCGTGGTTGTGTGTGTGGTTGTGCGTGTGTTAACACTGTTTCGATAAGCTTATTGCTGGGCTCTCACAGGTTACTATTGGCCATTATATAATGACAGTTATTTGGCCCGTGCAACAGACATGTAATGCTCATTAGACAATTGGGATAGTATTCCACAGCAATAATGATGAGTGTTGGGTTCAAAGGTCGCAGTGGCGGTAGTTCATTAATTGACCTAATTCCGTAGTTGTGTACTCTCTTAGAAAAAATGTCCTATCTACATATGTAAAATCTTAATTTGATCACTCTTTCACTGATGATAATGTTCCTGCACAATGGTCATGTATTCAAGGTTTTACGATTTAATCTCCACTTTAAAATTTCAGACCTGATTTTCCCGAACGTAAAATGTATCAACCCCTAAAATAATATCCAGACAATCAACAAAATAATAATAATTTCCCTGCAGGATTATTTGTCAAACTTTTTCTGCTGTCCCTATAGGAGAACTTTGTTTCCAGGTAGAACTCTTTTGGGTTCTATGTACAACCCTTTCCACAGAGGGTTCTACCTGGAATCAAAAGGGTTCTACCTGGAGTTTAAAAAAGGTTCTACCTGGAATTTAAAATTTTCTCAGAGTATAGGCTATAGTCTGGGAGTGAGTATTAGCAACTAAATCCACTCTACACCTGCTTGCCATTCAAAATAAGCCTTTTGGAACAGTTTTTCTCAGAGTTTAGGCTATAGTCTGGGAGTTAGTTTGATCAACTAAATCCACTCTACACCTGCTAGCCATTCAAAATAAGCATTTTACCAATTCTTCTTATGATTGCCCATAGCTTACACTGTGAACACCCACTCTCACTCACTCTACCTCACCCTCTCTCTCTCTCTCTTCTCTCTCTCTCTCTCTCTCTCTCTTTCTTCCTTTGTCTCCCCCCCCCTCTCTCTCTCTCTCTCTCTCTCTCTCTCTCTCTCTCTCTCCGTGTGAGGCATGGCAGGTAAGGGTTGATGGAAGGTCATTATAGTGCTGTTAGTTCAGCTCCAGTGGCCTGACTGTGGCTGGCTCTGGAATGGGTCTGGTGCAAAGCTGCCCCCTCTCTCCCAGGAATAGACACACGGAATCAGGCAGACATGCCACACTTTCTACCTAAATATCTCCCTCCCTTCTCCTTCTCCCCATGTTCCTCTCTCTCATCAGTCTCCATAACTCTCCCCATGTTCCTCTCTCATCAGTCTCCATAACTCTCCCCATGTTCCTCTCTCATCAGTCTCCATAACTCTCCCCATGTTCCTCTCTCTCATCAGTCTCCATAACTCTCCCAGTGTCCGTCTCTCTCATCAGTCTCCATAACTCTCCCCATGTTCCTCTCTCTCATCAGTCTCCATAACTCTCCCCATGTTCCTCTCTCTCATCAGTCTCCATAACTCTCCCCATGTTCCTCTCTCTCATCAGTCTCCATAACTCTACCCATGTCCCTCTCTCTCATCAGTCTCCATAACTCTCCCCATGTCCCTCTTTCTCATCCGTCTCCATAACTCTCCCCATGTTCCTCTCTCTCATCAGTCTCCATAACTCTCCCCATGTTCCTCTCTCTCATCAGTCTCCATAACTCTCCCCATGTTCCTCTCTCTCATCAGTCTCCATAACTCTCCCCATGTTCCTCTCTCTCATCAGTCTCCATAACTCTCCCCATGTTCCTCTTTCTCATCCGTCTCCATAACTCTCCCCATGTCCGTCTCTCTCATCAGTCTCCATAACTCTCCCCATGTCCATCTCTCTCTTCAGTCTCCATAACTCTCCCCATGTTCCTCTCTCTCATCAGTCTCCATAACTCTCCCCATGTCCGTCTCTCTCATCAGTCTCCATAACTCTCCCCATGTTCCTCTTTCTCATCCGTCTCCATAACTCTCCCCATGTCCGTCTCTCTCATCAGTCTCCATAACTCTCCCCATGTCCATCTCTCTCATCAGTCTCCATAACTCTCCCCATGTTCCTCTCTCTCATCAGTCTCCGTAACTCTCCCCATGTCCGTCTCTCTCATCAGTCTCCATAACTCTCCCCATGTCCGTATCTCTCATCAGTCTCCATAACTCTCCCCATGTCTGTCTCTCTCATCAGTCTCCATAACTCTCCCCATGTCCGTCTCTCTCATCAGTCTCCATAACTCTCCCCATGTCTGTCTCTCTCATCAGTCTCCATAACTCTCCCCATGTCCGTCTCTCTCATCAGTCTCCATAACTCTCCCCGTGTCCGTATCTCTAATCAGTCTCCATAACTCTCCCCATGTTCCTCTCTCTCATCAGTCTCCATAACTCTCCCCATGTCCGTCTCTCTCATCAGTCTCCATAACTCTCCCCGTGTCCGTATCTCTAATCAGTCTCCATAACTCTCCCCGTGTCCGTATCTCTCATCAGTCTCCATAACTCTCCCCATGTCCGTCTCTCTCATCAGTCTCCATAACTCTCCCCATGTTCCTCTTTCTCATCTGTCTCCATAACTCTCCCCATGTCTGTCTCTCTCATCAGTCTCCATAACTCTCCCCATGTCCGTCTCTCTCATCAGTCTCCATAACTCTCCCCGTGTCCGTATCTCTAATCAGTCTCCATAACTCTCCCCATGTCCATCTCTCTCATCAGTCTCCATAACTCTCCCCATGTCCGTCTCTCTCATCAGTCTCCATAACTCTCCCCATGTCCATCTCTCTCATCAGTCTCCATAACTCTCCCCATGTTCCTCTCTCTCATCAGTCTCCACAACTCTCCCCGTGTCCGTATCTCTAATCAGTCTCCATAACTCTCCCCATGTCCGTCTCTCTCATCAGTCTCCATAACTCTCCCCATGTTCCTCTTTCTCATCCGTCTCCATAACTCTCCCCATGTCCGTCTCTCTCATCAGTCTCCATAACTCTCCCCATGTCCGTATCTCTCATCAGTCTCCATAACTCTCCCCATGTCCGTCTCTCTCATCAGTCTCCATAACTCTCCCCATGTCCATCTCTCTCATCGGTCTCCATAACTCTCCCCATGTTTCTCTCTCTCATCAGTCTCCATAACTCTCCCCGTGTCCGTATCTCTAATCCGTCTCCATTACTCTCCCCATGTCCATCTCTCTCATCAGTCTCCATAACTCTCCCCATGTCCGTCTCTCTCATCAGTCTCCATAACTCTCCCCATGTCCATCTCTCTCATCAGTCTACCACACCAGAGGTCCATACCCCACCAGCCAGTCACAGACATTAAAATGTCAAACATACCTCTCCTCTCCTACACCTTCACATCTCCTAGTCAGTCTTCTGCTATTGTCTTCTTCTATTCCCTTCCATCCCTTCATCATGCAGGCCACATGCCAACTCTTCCCTTCTCTGCGCCAGTCCATCCTAGCTCACAGTGGGCAGTGGCCATCCATGCCCCCAGCTGCTAGTCAGCAAGAACAAGGGCAGCTGCTGCTCACAGTCTCTACTGATCTGTTCCATCATCAACAGAAAGTCTGACTCTAGTAAATAAACAACTGTGGTGTTTTGGACATCACTGTAATTTAAATCATCACTAATGCTAATAGGTGGTGTCAGAGGAAGGCCCTAAAAATGGTCAAAAACTCCAGCCACCCTAGTCATTGGCTATTCTCTCTGCTACTGCACGGCAAGCAGTACCGGAGCGCCAAGTCTT